>NC_088873.1:7356862-7658262 GCF_032884065.1 Artemia franciscana
TTTCAATAGAGTTGGAAACATTTATGATGACAAACAAAGGTCTCCGCAAGGAGAAATGTGCTTTCTGCATTAAAAACTTGCCCCCTTTGGACTGGGCTTATTAATTACTGTCCAGACTAGAATTATATTTGTTTTAGTTGTTTTTCTAATTTTTTCTAAATAAATCTTTTCTGTATTATTTTGAATCCACAGTCAAATATTGAGACTGCTCTTTTGTGTGTAATAGACCAGGGAGAATCATGTAAGTATGAATAGGGACAGAGAGGGCAGGGTTTAAACTTGAGGTAATTTTTTCAGGCCAATTTATTTTTTGGGGGGCCAATTTATTTTATGGATGTAAGTTGCAAGCCAATAGAAAAAAGAAAATTTGGCCATGCCCCCAAATAATTTTTTTTGGCACAAAAAGTTCCCAAAGGCCCAATGACTTATGGTTGTAATATGCAAGTAATTCAAGAAAAAAGTTGTTTGGTATACTTTTAGGTTCAATTTTCAGGAAGATCAGCTGATAATGTAGATCAGAAGCATAACAGTGTGATTGAACATACTTTACCTATCTGATGCTACCTTTCAGAAGAACCTAACAAATAGTTTGGACAATTATTTCAGGATTTTCAAAATGTCAGATATGATCTTCAAGCATGGCAGCAACAATATACATAAGTTACTACATGTATTTAATACATAGTAAGAAAATATATAAGTTAATATAGGCCTAATTATAAGAAATTTGCTAAATATATACAAGATTGCATAACTGATGTAGGGACAAAGTGAAAACACTACTTAATTTTTTTTGGCAAAAATATAGTTTTGGGGATCTTTGCTATCTTGGTAAGTAGTTGAGCTAGATGAATGAGACTATCAGAGATGCATCCATAGTACTAGTGATCTCCTGGAAAGGTATGTTGAGCCACCTAGTTCCACTCCTTTTTCCTCCAAAGGGCACTTACCTTTGATCATCTTTTGATATCTTTGTATTGCAAAAGTGTAACCTTACAAAATAAATATTTTGTTCAAATGACCTTACCTTGTATCAGACACTTAGTGCATCCAAAAAGTCACCAGTTATCTCTCATTGTTGTGGCTACCCAGTCATCTTCCCATTTGGGTTGCATTGATATTTGTGTGGTCAGCCTGGTAGCTATGTTGTGGGTTGTTTTTGGGACATCCTCTTCTTCTGGTACCATGTGGTACCATGTGGCAGCCACTGAAGGACAATCTTTGGTAATCAAGCTATGGGCATCCAGATCATATGACCAAGGTATCTCTACTCCCTACATTTGATCACTTTGGTTATCAGTGACTGAGATGTCTTCTGTTGTAAATTAGTGTTCATTACCTTTGAAACCAGTGGATATTTAGAATACACCTTAAACACATGTTTTCAAATACAAGGAGTTTCTTTTCAAGCTCTTGATACATGTGTCAAGTTTCAGGACCACAGCAAAGTGGTGAGAGAATATTGCTGTTCAACAGCCTCAGCTTGAGTTGTAGAGAATACTTCTGGCTGTTCCAAACTTGAAACAGTTTCATAAAAGATGCATTAGCCTGGCCAATTCTTAGCTTGATTTCTTGCTGAAACAATCCTGAATCATGGATGGTACTTCCTAAACAGAGGCGCCATTTGGACCAAATCTTGGGGTGGGCATGAACTCCATCTCCCCCCCCCCCGACTCACTTCGTGTCGCGTAATCATCTAGGAAATGGGCATTTGACAGCTCAAGAATTTTATTATGTATCATACCTACTTTAAAAGTTTACAATGATTAATAGCAAATAGCGTAATTACCCCAAGGGTCATCAAGTAATTATGCTCTTTGGTTAATAGGCGTGCAGTAATTTCAAATCAATTGGACAGAATGGATTATGTTGGACATAATGGATTATTATGGCCGGCGAAGGGCCCTTTGTGGTGGAAGCTTGGGCCCCCTGGTAAATCTGGGGTGGGCCTGTCGCTTGAGTATGCATGCCCTGTCTGGGGTCCATCTGCTATCTGCATGGCATACCTATTAAATGACATAAGAGTCTGTCCAGAAAAGAGCAATGAGGATTACACTCCAAAACCACAACATACTCTATGATCAAGCACTCACAAAACTAAATTTATCTCTACTTAAAATCTGGCTTGAACACCTCATTCTGCAATTTGGAAAATTCACCCTAGCCAATACAAGCCACTGATCACTACTACCTGAACAGTCCCTCCCAATAGTCCAACTTGGTTACAAAATAAACTTCTACACCCTAAAGTACAAACTAATTGTTACACTAACTCCTTTGTGCCTCTCTTCACATTGGTTTTCAATGCTGTGCAGTGTGTGATTTTTGTTTAAATGTAAGATTTTGTAAAAAACTGAATTTAGCTATGCTATGATAGTTTTTAAATATACCAATCTCTCTCTCTCTTTCAGATTTTGCACTTTCGAATGTTGCCTTTTTTAAATATTTTGACGAGTACTTCTTGTCCAATCCTTGGGAATTTCTTCGGTTCAACAAATTATAGAGAAAAACATTGTCCACATGGTTGTGCATGCAGCTAGTGTGTATTTAATCATTTAAGCTGCAATCTGGTATTCCCCAGAGGACTTTCTAGACTTTAGCTTGTTAGCTGCCTTCAGTATTTCCCCATCAGAGGATGCTTTGATATCAATGGCAAGATTTAGAAAGGTATTCCCCAGAGGACTTTCTAGACTTTAGCTTGTAAGCTGCCTTCAGTATTTCCCCATCAGAGGATGCTTTGATATCAATGGCAAGATTTAGAAAGGTATTCCCCAGAGGACTTTCTAGACTTTAGCTTGTTAGCTGCCTTCAGTATTTCCCCATCAGAGGATGCTTTGATATCAATGGCAAGATTTAGAAAGGTATTCCCCAGAGGACTTTCTAGACTTTAGCTTGTTAGCTGCCTTCAGTATTTCCCCATCAGAGGATGCTTTGATATCAATGGCAAGATTTAGAAAGGTATTCCCCAGAGGACTTTCTAGACTTTAGCTTGTTAGCTGCCTTCAGTATTTCCCCATCAGAGGATGCTTTGATATCAATGGCAAGATTTAGAAAGGTATTCCCCAGAGGACTTTCTAGACTTTAGCTTGTTAGCTGCCTTCAGTATTTCCCCATCAGAGGATGCTTTGATATCAATGGCAAGATTTAGAAAGGTATTCCCCAGAGGACTTTCTAGACTTTAGCTTGTTAGCTGCCTTCAGTATTTCCCCATCAGAGGATGCTTTGATATCAATGGCAAGATTTAGAAAGGTATTCCCCAGAGGACTTTCTAGACTTTAGCTTGTTAGCTGCCTTCAGTATTTCCCCATCAGAGGATGCTTTGATATCAATGGCAAGATTTAGAAAGGTATTCCCCAGAGGACTTTCTAGACTTTAGCTTGTTAGCTGCCTTCAGTATTTCCCCATCAGAGGATGCTTTGATATCAATGGCAAGATTTAGAAAGGTATTCCCCAGAGGACTTTCTAGACTTTAGCTTGTTAGCTGCCTTCAGTATTTCCCCACCAGAGGATGCTTTGATATCAATGGCAAGATTTAGAAAGGTATTCCCCAGAGGACTTTCTAGAATTTAACTTGTTAGCTGCCTTCAGTATTTCGCCATCAGAGGATGCTTTGATATCAATGGCTAGATTTAGAAATTGTGTGTCTGGCATAAGTGCAGGATCAGCAGATAGTGGTCTATTTAACATTTTTTCAAAATGCATTGCTCAGACTTTGTTCACTTTATCAGGGCTATTAAGAAGTCATCCAGACTCATCTTTGATGGGTCCATCTGCCTTTGGACATTTTCCAACTATTTCATTCGTAATTTTGTACCCTGATGCAGACTCTCCCTATCTAGTAGTTTCTTCAGCCTCCTGAGCTATCTGTCCAAGGCTACAATGTTTATCAGCATAGACACTTTTCTTTATAGCCTTATCAAGCATAGAAAATTCTAGTTCAAGAGGGTTGCTTGCATCAGGGGGAAAGAGCTCAAATGAGGCACAAGAAAAGTGCTTAGAACCTTATACCTTTGATTAGTCCTGATTTGTAAGATTTTAAAGATTTATAAAACCATTTCTTAAATTTAGAACAAAAACCCTGATATAGCTTAAAACTCTAATAAAATACGAGGAATTGGATTTTCAAAAACTAAAGCCATTGAAAACTCAACACTTAGGTAAATGTTTTAGTCAGAACTTATACAGCTATAGGTATAAGTGACATGTCTAAACATGACATATTTAACTGGCATGTAGGAATAGGTATTTAATAACTTTTCAAAATGCATTGCTCAGGCTTTGTTCACTTTATCAGGGTTAGTAAGAAGTCATACAGGCTCGACTTTGATGGGTCCATCTATCTTTGGACATTTTTCAACAATCTCATTGGTGATTTTGTACCCTGACCCAGAGTCTCCCTATCTAGGAGCTCCTTCACCTTCCTGAGCAATCTGTTCAAGGCTACAATGTTTATAAGCACAGACACTCTTCTTTATAGCCTTATCAAGCATAGCATACTCTAGTTCAAGAGGGTTGCTTGCATCAGGGGGAAAGAGCTCAAATGAGGCACAAGAAAAGTGTTTAGAGCCTTATACCTTTGCTTAGTCCTGATTTGTAAGATTTTGAAGATTTATAAATCCATTTCTTAAATTTAGAAAAAAAACTTGACATAGCTTAATTACCTTAAATTGCAGCTTGGAGCAATCTAAGGATTTTTCCTTGTAGAAACTCTAAAGTTTCTACATACATGACACATAGTTGAATATATACACTTGACTAGTGGTTTGATGTTGCTGATTCAAGTGCTTCCCAGTTATACTTCCATTCTTTTGTTAACCATTCATTGTTTGGATGGTTCTTAAAGCTGTTTGTGGTTTGGGCAGCAATGGTATCTGGCAGTAATTTTTCTAGAGGTGGGCAACATGGTTGATCAGAAAATGGGCACATTACCTCTTTGAGGAGAAATGCCTGGTTAACTGTAAGTTATGTCCCCTTGTACAAGAGTCCTTAAAACTAATAAAATACTAGGAATTGCATTTTCAAAAACTAAAGCCATTGAATAAGAGTTTGAAAACTCAGCACTTAGGTAAATGTTTTAAAGTCAGAAGTTATAAACAGCTATAGGTATAAGTGACATATCTAAACATGAGATAAGATAAGGGTAGAAATGGTAGCTTGACAATATCTTTCCACAATATGTTATAGGCCCTGGATTCATCCTTGAAAGTTTTAATCATCCAAAACATATGCTTTTAAAGAGAACAAGAAACCCCACATTAAGGATTTTACCTCTCTATTACCTTAAATCGCATTTACAGCAAGATAAGGTGGACTGCATCCTCCTGTAGAACATCTTGCTGTTGAATTGATGAGGTGACATAATTAGTGGGTGTGGCCTCCCACTGGTACTTCCATTCCATGTTACTCCACTCCAAATTGACTGCATTTTTGAAAGAATTAATTGATTCACCAGAGACAGTCTCATTGGAAAGACTGTTCCAAGTTGAGACAGCACATACTGAGAAAAAGTTTGCCCTCTCTCTGCATCTGGAGTGCTCCTGTAGCAGCTTCATTGAGTGGCCTCATGTCATAATGGCAAGAGAGGGAGTAAAAATGGAGTTAGCCATGTTGTTTTGGTACATTTTCTTGACAAAAATGACATCTCCTCTGTGCTGCCGGTAAACCAATGTGGGTATCTTCAGGCGACGCAGACGTTCAGGGTAGGGAAGTTGTTGGTGTGGGGCACAAAGCTTAGTTGCTCTTTTCTGTATGCTCTCTAGGGCTGCCACATCTCCCTTATATTGAGGATTTGTAAAAGGGCAGCCAAACTCCAAATGTGGTCTTACAAGAGCATTATATAATTTTCTTATTATCAGAGGATGGCGTGATGATATGGTTCGCTTAATTAGTCCCAGGGCTCTGTTAGCCTTAGCAACTTGTTGCATAGTGTGCTCATGGAACTTAAACTTCCTGTCAATGATCACCCCTAAGTCTCATTCACTCTTAACAGCCTCAACTTGGATACGTATGCCAGATTTATCCAGCATAAAATATGAAATCTGATTGTTGTGGGGACCCATGTGAAGGACTTTGCATTTTGATGGGTTGAACTCCATCATCCAGGTGGAAGCCCATAAGGAGAGACTATTCAAGTCATTTTGCAGGGTTCCATTGGCAATTCCAATTAGTTTGCTGTCATCAGTGTAGAGAGTGATGGGGTTTTGTAGAACATCCTCACAATCATTAATATATATAGAGAAGAGGGTGGGGCCAAGGATGCTTCCCTAGGTACCCTGCTTATAACTAGTGCAGGCTCTGAAAATATGGGGTCCAGAGGAAAGATTCTGACTGAGTGTGCATCTTACAGGCCTATAACGGTTTCCTGCAATATAAGCAAAATGTTTGAGTATCTTCTCCTGCCATCAGTTAATTCTTCAGCATATTTTGGTGAAAATCAGATTGGGTTTTCAGCTGGGGTAGGTTGCCAGCAGGCTTGTCAAGTTTTGGCTAATGTTCTTACTGAGGATACTAAAAAGGGATTCGAGTTACATTTATGTGCTTTGGATCTCTCCAAAGGCTTTGACACTGTTACGCATTCCCAAGCTATATTTTCCCTTTTTAGTCACAGTATCAACATATTGGTAATTTTTCTTCTTAGATATTGGTATTCGAATTCCTTTTTGCGGATTAAAACGGATATGAGGGTTTCAGATAGTAAAATTCCAATACAAGGTGGGGTCTAGCAAGGTGCTGTCCTCTCCCCCTCTATTTTCAAACTTTGTATATCATCTGTCCTTTCCTCTATCCCACCTACTTGCATCCTTAATTCTGTAAATATTTCTTATCTTGCCTATGCAGATGATATTCTTTTGATCAGTAGGACTAAAAAAGGGCTCTCTTTGTCTGTTTCAACAGTAGCATCTAAACTTCATGCAATTGGACTTTCTCTTAATCTTTCAAAGTGTGAATATCTTTCATTTAATAGCAATATCACTACTCCTCTAATCTGTGGATCTTTTTCTATCCTGTCGGTTTCTTCATTTTGGTGGCTGGGAATTAATGTTAGTAAAACTCTAAAATCCTTACGGACTCTCACTGTTGCTGATTGCAAGAAGAAAATCCAATTAAGTTACTCTAAAATTGTTGCTAACTGAGGTAGATACAATAGAAAGTCTCTTGCTAAATTATACTCGGTTATTACAGATCATTTGGTTTTGTTTCTTTCTGGTATTTACCCTAGTTTTCATAAAAAAGATATCAGTTCAATTTGTTCTCATTATTTCCGTTTTTCCTGTTTTCTATTGTATCTGCCTCCATGGTATAGGAATAGGAGCCTCATATCTATTTATAGTTTCCTGGATATTGGGTTGAAGCTCACAGAGCTTGCTGGCAAAATACCCCAGTCTACTTATAAGTATCTGCCCGCCCATAGAGGCCTTACTCGTTTGCTATAGTTTCTTGTTTTTTCTGTTTTGTGTAGTGTTTGTTTTGTTTCTTTTATTGATACTCCACTTTGATTTTTTGTAGCGGGTCAAAAATAAATTATTATTATTGTCAGAATAGACCATGACCTTCTGGATTCAGCCAATCAGAAACGATCTTATCCACTCCACAGTGTCAGCATGGACTCCATATGCCTGGAGCTTATGTAAAAGATATTCATGGACAACTTTATCAAAGGCCTTGGCTTGGTCAAGAAACAGGACATCAACTGCTTTACCTTCCTCAATTAATTTAGTGACTATATCATAAGAGTTGATCAGTTTTGTCTCAATGGAATGACTCCTTCTGAAACCATGTTGAGATTTTGACAATAAACCATTTTTTTTCAAGGTGGTTAATAATAGCATCATTGAAAATACTTTTGAGCAGTTTAGAAATGACTGATGTGAGACTAATAGGCCGGTAATTTTCAGGGTTATTTTTATCTCCCTTCTTGAAAATTGACACTATATTGGCCGATTTCCAATCAGCTGGTATCATCATCATCCTTATGGACACCTTAAAAATATCAGCCAGTGGCATGGCAACAAGAGCTGCAGCTTCTTTCAGCAAACGTGGATGAATGCCATCAGGGCCCCAGGCCTTGTTTGGATCCAACTTATTCAGGCGCTTGAGAACATCATCTGCATCAATCACAACAGATGGCATTTCATGGACATGGTTTCTTTTTGGGAAAGGGGGAGACACTAAAACTGAATGAGAGAAATTAGTGGCAAATATGGCATTTAAACAATTTGCAATGTCTGTGGGGGAATCAAGCACAGTAGCATCAGAATGTATAAGCTGGCATATTCTACATCTATTAGGATTAGAGCTGGAAACATACTTCCAAAACTTTTTGGGGTTTGTTTTTGCACTAAGGGCTATATTTACTTCATAATCACTTATGATTTTACATGTGAGATTTCTCAGCTTGTTACAGCATTTCTTGAACTCAGCAGGATGATTCTCCCATTTTGATTTCTTGTATTTCTTCCATGCCTTATTCTTACTCTTAATGCCTTCTCTTACCTCTTTAGTGAGAAATGGCAATGTTTTGGTTTTCTCTGTGTATGTTATGGAAGTAAATTGCTTCTCAACTGCAAGCAAGCATGACTTAAAATTGAACCATGAATCATCCACATTATCACTAACAATCAAAGATTGCCAATCAACTTCAGACAAGTGTTCTTGGATTTTACCATAATCTATATAAGATCTTTTTTTCATATTACTTGGCCTAGTGGAAACCAGCACCAAAAACATAACACAATTGTGGTCACTAGAGCTGATTACAGGTAAATATTTAATATGATTGTGTCAGGGTTATTTGTAAATACCAAGTCAAGTGTAGTTGGGTTTTGACCATCTCTATAATGGGTTGGTTGATCAATCAGTTGAGTGAGGGCAAGATTTGCTACAGAATTCAGAGTTGTTTGGAGTTGTGAATCTGTAGCCATCAACCCATATCACATCTGGCATATTAAAGTCACTGGTGATGAAAACAGAATTTGAACTAGATGAAGCTATTTTACTCACAAGATCAGCCACGACTTGGTGTGAGTCATTAGCATTAGGTGCAGAGGGGTTTCAATAAATATTTCCAACAATTAATGTCTCTTCAAGGAGCTGGCACTCAACAACTACAAATTCCAACCATGGATAAGCATCAACATAAGGGAATAAACTCAGTATTTTAGTTTTAAAATTATTCTTCACATAAACAACAGTGCCTCTCCTGCACACTTTCAAACAAAAATTAGAAAACACTTCATAACCATCAACTGCAATATGGGAATCCTCAAGTATTATTAGAGAATTTTTGGGACAAACTTCTGTAGCACAAAAAATATCAATATGCTGATTAGCTAATAGCATCTTTACCTCTGGCAGTTTATTTGTAATACAGTCCAGATTTGAATGCATCACTTTCAAGAACTTGTATTTCTTCCTGGATTACTTAATGCATCACTGCATTGGGGGTGCATTTCACTTCCTTCAATCAGCACCTCTGCTGAGTATGGTGCCGCATCTGCATTCACAGATACTGCAGTGTGGTAAGAGCAACTTAATTCAGATAAAAAACCACTATTTGCAGGAGAGCCACAAGATGAATAACTAGATAAACTTTCATCACTAACAACACTAGAACTTGAAGACTTTAAACTATTTACAGTGACAGGAGTAAAAGCTATTTTTGCATGTCTTGGGAAGCCTTGGGTGGGCATTGAGCGCCCAGGATATCATTTTTTGAAACAATTGACAAGTCACAAATAACCAAACCAGTCTCACCAGCCTCACTTCTATGCTTCACTTCTTCAACAAGTCTTTTTCTAAGCTCCCTATCATCCCTAGAAAAATCATTATGAAACTGGACACTCTCCTTTTGTTGTCTAGAGATCTGAAGAATCTTCTTCTTGATATCCCATGAAGAGACTGAGAAAATGAGCAGGGCAGGGCAAGACGTGGTACTGGGTCTACTGGTAGAAGCATTTAGCCTTCTGACATTTGTGATTGGTCGAGGGTCAAAATCATAAGATGAGTGAATAATATGGGTAATTGTACCAGTTTCATCATCAGCTGAAACAATACCATATGCTATGGTATTCAATCTATGTTTCTCCCTGTCCTGTTCAGATCTGATTACCTTCCTCACTTCTGTGGCAAAATTGGGGTTTGTACTTGATATAGTTTCATGAACAATATTACACACATCTTGGGTACTACATTTTGAGGATAGCTGAGACTGATTTAATGCTCTTTCTAAATTTACTAGGCTAATCAATCCACTTGCAAATGCATCTCCTCTCTTTATGGTCTCAGCCTATGTAGCCTCAAGAATGTGCTCCCCCAATGGATTAATCTAATCATATACCTACCCTATAGCTACTACATTAAACTGATTTCCTTCTTAATCTGTAATTTACCTCCATGTATGATTGAGTGAATAATTTACAAAAAAAAAAAATATTTGAAATAATTTTAGAAAGTGCACAGGCTAATAATGGAAAAAAAATGATAGTAATTTTAAGATTTTATATATTCCATGAGCTATAGTCTTTATAAGACTACCAGGGGGGACACACTTTTCAGTGAGTTGATTAGCCCACTGTAGTTTTAAAGAGCATAAAAAGTAATTGAATAGTGTTCACCTTTTCTCTTTGAAAGGTATGGATTTTTGTATCCTTTATATTTACTAAAATGTCCCAGGCTAATAAGAAATGGTTTATAAAATAGGCTAATAAAAAATGCCTTCGAGATAAGCTTGTGCCCATGCCGACCAGGGCTATAAAGGACCCTTATGAGTAAAGAAATACCTAATAAAGGAGCCTAGAACATATAAGTCATAGTATACCTTGTGAAAAAGAAGAGTCCAGTGAAAATACCGGCATTCGCCCACCAGGCTCATCCATTATAGAGAAAAAACCAAATTATCTCCTAAATTCAAAAATTTACTGCCATTGCATTTCTGGTTTTTAAAATGGTTAAATGAAACATATCACAAAATGAGCTTCTAACCAAAATTTTTCAAATAAATTTTTATCAATAAGAATTATAGCAAATAAATTTGCTCTTTAAAGGTGATTAATCACATCTAAAGTGTGGTACATGTTACGAGAATATTCTTACTTTTTAGTATGCTTTCAACCGTCAAACATTTTGGGAAGAAGTAAAGCACCACTTGCACCACTAGTTTTACAACAGGATTTTCAACAACAACAGGATTTTCTACAGCTCATTCTGGAACACTATCTTATTATGAACATGATGGAAAAAAAAGATCTGGACAAGCGGACCCGCAAAAGGATTGCTGAAGCTAAAAAGAAAGCTAGACCAGGTATGGTTTAGACTTTTTGTAGATGAGGCTTCACATAGCCTGACCTTTAGGTTAATTGTGGGGTAGCTTAGTGTTCTAGCTGAAACACTCCTGATTAACACAGTATTTTTTTGGGGGGAAAATTCTAGTTAATTGACTTCTTGCTAACTTGGAAAGGGTTTAGGTTAGGAAAATGAAACTTTCAGGGATGGGTCTACAGGCTAAAGTATGACCTGGGAAGGTATTTAAAGTACCCACCTCCACTCCTTTTTCCTCTAGAGGGCTCTGAAATTTGCCTACATGACAGGTCTAGGCCTATACCTATTGAAATTTTGACAGAACAACATTTTACCTTAATTTTCAGTTACTTGTTCCTATTTCTCTGCCTTTAGTCCTGAAAATGCAATTCCTGTTATTTTAGTAGAATTTTGAGCCATCTCAATGTTTTTTTTCAAAATTTAGGAAATGTATTTGTATATCTTTAAAACCTTGTAAAATCAAATTGAGCAAAGTTATGAAGCTGAAAACAATTTTTTTGTATTTCATTTAAGCAGAAGATCTATTTTGCAAGGTTTCACTTTGTAACACACATATTTTTAAAGGTCATCATAGGTCAGGGCCCTCTAGAGGGAGAAGGAGTGGAGATAGTTGCTTCAAAATACCTTCCAGTGACATACTTTAGTCTCTTGATTCATCCCTAAAAGTTTCATTTTCCTAACCTAAAACATTGAGCCATCTCAATGTTTTTTTTTTCAAAATTTAGGAAAAGTATTTGCATATCTTTAAAACCTTATAAAATCAAATTGAGCAAAGTTATGAAGCTGAAAACAATTTTTTTGTATTTCATTTAAGCAGAAGATCTATTTTGCAAGGTTTCACTTTTGTAACACACATATTTTTAAAGGTCATCATAGGTCAGGGCCCTCTAGAGGGAGAAGGAGTGGAGATAGTTGCTTCAAAATACCTTCCAGTGACATACTTTAGTCTCTAGATTCATCCCTAAAAGTTTCATTTTCCTAACCTAAAACCTTTCTGAGATAGCAAGAAGTCAATTAATTAGAATTTTACCATTTTTTGTACCAAAACTTGCTATTTAATAGGTATATGAGAAAAATCCTGGCTTCTGAGATGCCAGCATATCTGGTATACTATACAAGGATAGGACCTTTGCTAAAGCTTTTATATTGGCTAAAGCAAATGCTTGCTCATAAACTATAAAGACAAAATGTATATGATCACTCAGGTGCATCTCAATTAATAGTCTTGAGTAAAAATTTTGTGAATGTACCCTCTCCCTTTCCTAAGAACACACCATTTTTCTCCTAAAATTTTATCTTTGGCTACTCTTAAGTCTAAAAAAATATCATACTAAGTTATTTGCTTCCTGCAGATTTTAAAAACACCCATCTTTGTATTTTCATCAAAGCAAAGTTAGAAAAAATCCTTGCACCCTCCAATATTTTTTGTGAATTGGTGCTCTTGCTGCTATTGCATTTGTATAACAACCCCTTCCTGCTAATGAGGTCAGATACAAGCCTATGCCACATACATATGCTAACTCCAGTTCCAAAAATTGTAGGGAGGTATATGGACTAACAACAAGTCCTTTCACCTCTTTGACTTTTTCTCCAGAAAAACTAGCTACTGGAAGTGCTAGTCTCCTCCAGTCTGCAAACAATGGATATAAACGATTATGAACAATAATACACTGTTATTGATTGTGAGAAGTGCGAGTACCTGAGCTACCTGTCCCCAGCAGTTTAAGGCACTAGGCCGGCTGGTACCAATATGGCTCTTCCTACTCATTCCCGCTCTCTTCTGCACAATCAAAAACTATGGATAAATTGCATCCCTTTAAAAATAGACTTCTTCAAGCTTTAATCTTTATTAAACAATGTTTCTCTTCTTTAAGGTATCAATTGCTGCCTTAAATATCTTATGATCAATTTCCCATGGCAGGTTAGAATTCAGGATAGCTGTATAAGTATTTGAAATCTTAGCCAAGGAGCAGAAATGCTTAAGAGCAACAGTCTCCTCACTCTGAGCCTGACAATCAAATAAAATATGTTGGATTGTTTCCTCTGCTGAAAAGCAGATTTGGCATAAAGGGGAATGATGTAGCTTCCAATTAAATAACAAGCTATTTAGAAGTAGGGCACCTGATTTCAGCTGGTAATATAGCACTGTATTTAATCTTGTATGAAATGGAGATAACATTAATTTACTGTGATTAACTTTGGATCTTTGTCTGATAATATCTCGTGAATTGAAGTCAGAGGAAGGACTAGGAGATAACATAGAAGCCTTTGCTGCTAGAGAATTAGCCATATCATTATATTTTATACCTTTATGACTAGGAACATGTTGAAAATAAACTTCATTTTCTTTGATCTTAAGATTAAGAAGCTGTCTTCTAATATTATATAAATCTTTGTCATTAGCAATTCTATTAATATTTTGGATCAGTAGTAATGCTGATTTAGAGTCGGAGAGACAGAGTATATTTTCAGATTCTGTATTGTTACCAGTTGAATAATTTATTAAGCCAACCAACCTGCAACAAAACTACATAAGCAAACAGCAATCATAAGATAATAAGCAGCAAGCATAAGCATAAAAGCACTAAACACAACATCTCCTTTCTTTCACAATAATAATTGTGCTATAAAAGCACACACACAAAAAAAAGAAACACTACCAATTTAAATGTCCATTATCTTCCTTGGCTTAACCACTCTACCCCAGTTCTTGTTACATAGGGTTGTGAATAATCCTCTCTGTTTCTTCTTTCACTGTTTGCTGCTGGAAGGGGTGTTGGAGTTCTTGGGGTTCTGTAAGGGCTGTCTTGGAAGATTTCTCCAGTACTACAATTATCTGGAGTCTTTGGAACAGCCTTTTTTGGAGAAGAGGATTGAGTCACAGGAGGGTGAAATTCTGCTGTAAGGTCCTCATCCCCTGTGAATCCTGAAGATTGTTGAGCACTGTTGCCTTCAGCACTGGACTGTGGTTTCAAATGGGCCCGATTTCTGCAATAAAATCTACCATTTTCAGCTTGTATAAGGTAAGATCTTGGAGATACGCACAACGTCACTACACCTTTTATCCAACATGTAGCTTCCTTTGACAGCTTGACCCAAATGGGTTGATTGTCTTTCAACTCTATTAGATCTTTAGAAGCCTTGTCATAGTTCTGCTTCTGCCTTTCTTGTCGACTAGTTCTTGCTTCAAGGAATTTTGTCTTTGGAACAGTATTTGGCTCCAGTTGCTTTTGAGTACATGAAAGGATGGATCTTAAACTTCTACTCATAAGAAGCTGGGCAGGTGATGCCTCACCATCTACTGGAGTATTCCGATATTCTAAAAGACCAAGGTAGGGGTCTGTATTGGACTCTATAGCTTTTAGCATGATCCTACTCACTATATCCACAGCCTTCTCAGCATGGCCATTAGACTGCAGGAAATTTGGACTTGAAGTCAGATGCTGGATGTCCCATTTCTGCAAAAAGGACTGGAATTCATAAGATGTAAACTGTGGTCCATTGTCAGACCGAATTTTTTCAGGAATACCATATCTAGCAAAATGGGCCTTGAGCTTCTTTATTACTTCTGAAGAGGTTGCCGGTTCGACTCGGTCAATCTCTATGAAACGACTATAGTAGTCACTGGTTACTATATAGTCTCTTCCGTAGATCTTGCAAAGGTCAATACCCAGGTATTCCCATGGATACTGTGGGATTGGTGTCGATATCAGTGGTTCTTTCTGATTATTTCTGGAAAATTTCCCACAAGCTTAACAGTTCCGGATCAGATCTTCTATAGCTGAATTCATATTTGCCCAGTAAATGGAGCTTCTGGCTCTTTGCTTGCTTTTCTCCATCACTAGGTGTGATACGTGCAATTGCTGCAGAATGTCCCTTTGTAATGCTCTTGGAATGACAACTCTATTTTCCTTTTAAAATGATGCCATCAATGCTGGACAACTCGTCCCTAATATTCCAGTAAGGTTGCATGCTAGCAGAACACTGGTGTCGGTGGTTCGGCCATCCTTTTTGTATGACCGAGGTAAGTTCTATCATAATTGGGTCTCTCTTATTTTCTTCTAAGATGATCCCCATCTTCTTATCACTGACTGGGATACTTTTCATAACAGAGTGAACATGGAATTCAATCTCCAGGGAGCATTCTTCATCAAAGTGGGGTGGATGCAGTCTTGACAGTGTGTCTGCAACTGGTAAGTCCTTTCCTCTAACATATTGAACCGTAATATCATATGGCTGTAGCTGAATCATCATTCTTTGGAGCCTGGGAGGGGCTTGGCTTAGTGGTTTTGACAATATAGCCTCTAGTGGCTTATGATCTGTATGTGCAATGATTCTCCTCCCATAGACAAATTGATGAAATTTTTTACAGCCATAGAGGATAGCATATAGCTCTTTTTCAATCTGAGAATAGTTTTGTTCTGTTGATGTGAGAGCCCTTGATCCAAAAGCAACAATTTTTCCACCTACGCTCAACTCTGCCCCAAGACCATGCTTGGAAGCGTCGGTTTTCATCTCAACAGATTTTGCCTTAGTATCAAAGGTTGCAAGGTTATTACAGATCGAAGTTCTGATTCTATTCATTGCTGTTGCATGTTCATTGGTCCACTCAAAGACAGTTTGTTTTCCCAACTCTCTGAGGGGATAGTTTAGAGATGACAAGTTTGGAATGTATTTTGAAAGGAAGTTTGTCATTCCAAGGAATGTGGCCAGTTCGTCTTTGTTTGATGGATGTGGCATCTCAATTATGGCTTGAACTTTTGAAGGATCTGGTTTGATACCATCTGCAGTTATTAGATGTCCAAAATATGGCACGCTTGTTGATCCGAATATGCATTTTTCTGGATTAAACCTTACTCCAACTTCCCTGGCCTTCTCTAGGACTTTCCTTAAATTCTCATCATGTTCTTCATCTTTTCCTGATACAAGGATATTGTCAACAATGACGCCAACGCCTTTCAAGTTGCCAAAGGTTTCTTCCATCTTTCGCTGGAATTCGTCTTGTGCACATATTAATCCAAATGGTATTCTTTTGTATTTGTACCTGCCAAATGGGGTGTTGAAAGTTGTGACAAGTGAAGACTTCTCAGTTAATGCCAGCATCAAATACCCAGATGTTGCATCAAGCTTAGAGAACTTATTATGGCCATGAATTTTGGCGGCTATATCTTCAAAAGTTGGCATTGGATAATAGGGCCTTTGTATGGACTTATTAAGCTCTCTTGGATCCAAGCATAAACGTAACGAACCGTCTGACTTTTCCACGGCTACAATTGAATTAACCCACTTGGTTTGAGTCACCACTCTTTCAATGATGTCTACTTTTTCAAGGCGCTCCAGTTCGCTTTTAACCCTCTCATGTAAGGCAAAAGGTATTCTCCTGACAGGATTAACTGATGGGATTGCATTCTTTTTTACATGGATCTCTACTTTACCTGGGAGTTTACCTATCCCAGCAAAGACGTCATCAAAGTCTTTGGGAATTGGGTTCTTCTGACCACTCTTCTCTGTAGATAAGGAAGAGATAGATGTAGCTACCTTCACAAACCCCATTTCTACAGATGCTTTGTATCCTAGTATTGGGTTTGACTGTGTATCAACTACAAAGAAACTATACTTTTTGTTGATAATTCCTTTATGTCTGCAATTTAAAGAGCATACTCCCGCAATTGGAATGCGAGTTCCTCCATAAGCTACAAGGATCTGACTTGTCTTGTCTAGTTGTGGTTTGGGTTTAAGTCTGTCAAAGACAGATTTTGGGATAACATTTGCTTCAGCTCCTGTGTCGATTTTGAATAGAGTTTCCCATGCTGAATTATTCAGTTTGATAGCCACAGTCGGTTGGCTTGATTTCTCAGCTATGGCTCCAATAAGTAATGCATCAATATAAATTTCTTGTTCTTGATTTCCATCTGTTCCTTCCATATCAATAGTATCTACTGGTTTGCTACAGCAGACACGAGCAAAATGATTTGTCTTTCCGCACTTGGAGCAAGACTGCCCTTTTGCTGGACATTTGTGATTTGGGTCATATGCCTCACCACAGAAGTAACACTTCTTACTTGTTGTGGGTTGGTCATACTTCTTTTGTCTTTTTACATAGTCTAATTCTTGTTTTACATTTGGCTCCTTTACTGTTGTAGGTGACAAGGACATGGCTGACATGGATATGAGCTGCTCTTGTGTTGCCTCAAAAGCTCTTGCAATTGTCACTGTAGTCTCAAGAGTAAGGGTTCCACCTTGAGATAATAGTTTTTCTCGAATTCTATGTTGTTTCAGTCCACATATTAATCTGTCTCTCACCATCTCCTTCTCAAAATTGTCTGTAAACTCACAGTCTTTGACAGGCACCTTGAGGGCTGTAATGTAATGTTCAATTGATTCATGCTCCAACTGATCCCGCTTATGGAATTTATAGCGAGCAAATATAGGATTGTTCATAGGAGCAATATACTCTTTAAATTTCTTAAGATAAACATCAAGTTTGTCTTTTTCTTCTGATGTTAATGTCCAGGTACTAAAGACATCTCGTCCTTTTTCTCCTAGCCACAGAAGAAGGTATGAACATTGTTGTTTGGCATTCTTTCCACTCAGCGGCCCGTTGAATATGAGATTTACATGCTGTTCAAATTTTGTCCATGCTTGTAGACTGGCTGATTCCCAGTTGAATGATGGGCATGGAAGAAGATTGTCCATTTCTGAAACTTCTGACACCATGTATTGTTACCAGTTGAATAATTTATTAAGCCAACCGACCTGCAACAAAACTACATAAGCAAACAACAATCATAGGATAATAAGCAGCAAGCATAAGCATAAAAGCACTAAACACAACAGATTCCATGTTATAATTTATAAGTACATCCAAGGCCAGGCGGATGGCACATAATTCAGCAGACAAGATAGAAGATCCCAATGGGAGAGGAGAATAAATGTTCTAATTCAGGGATGGGATACATGCTCCTGCTCCAGCTCTTTCCCTCTGGACCAATCCATCTGTATATATTTTTCTATAGTTGGGGTAAGCCTTTGAGATGTGTTCAGCCAAAATAGTCTGGATCTTGTAATTAGGAATCAAATCTTTACTAATAGAGATAAGTTCTACTTGACTGCTTGGAGGACTCATTTCCCATGGGGGGGATTCAGTAAAGGGATATGCATAAAGCAAATGTTGATTCCAGTTTGGGACCTCCAGTTGAAACTAATTCCATGATGAATGGGCATTGGGACAGGCTGACTTCTCAGCAAAGGTATGTGCATATACAGCATGCTTGGCTCCATAAGCCTGGATATGCAAGAAATATTTTATCCTTGGACTAGATGCTCTTTCACTTAGGGACACCAATCCCGACAGTATTCTTAACTTTGACAGAGGAGTATGCTTATGCACACCCAAAGCTATTAGAATAGCAGAATTTTGTAAAGATTCGAGGATTTTGAATGAGGATGGAGGACAAGCTAAAAAAATGTGAATCCCATATTCTATATTTGAACAAATATATAATTTGTAAAAATCCAAAATAATTTTTGGGTGACATCCCCACTTACTTCCAGCAAGTCTTTTTAGAATACAAAGTCTCTGAATAATCAGAGATTTCAAAGAATTAATATGTTCATTCCACTGCATTTTAGAATCCATTAATAAACCAAGTAACTTCACTGAATTGCAATATGGGATCTCCCTTGAGAAAATTGTCAGTGGATTAGGAGGATCTAGAGTACCATTAGTAAATATAATGGCTTTAGTTTTACTGATTGAGATTGGGAAGCCAAATGCTAAAGAGAATCTCTGGACTAAACTTATATCCTGTTGTATAAGGCTTTGAAGAAGGCTAATATCCCTTCCCGACTTCCAAATGATCAAATCATCTGCATAAAGGCCAAATGATGCATGAGATACTTGAAATTCAGAAACATACAAGTTGAATAGAAGAGGACCCAATATTGCACCTTGAGGAAGTCCTCTTGTAATGGGGCATTGCTCACCTCTAGACTGATTTACTTGAACGTAAAAATATCTATCAGTTAGAAAAGACTTTATAAAACTTATAAAAGGATACGGGAAGTCAAGATTTATTAGGATTTCCAATAATTTATTGTGGACTACATTACCATAGGCATTTGCCCAGTCAAACAGAACAGCCATTGTGACATGTCTTATTTTAAGAGAGTTACAAACATCAATTTCTAGCCAGGTAATGTTGTCTAAAGAGCTATGTCCTTTTCTGAAACCTGTTTGTTCACTAGGAAAGAGATTGTTGACTTCAGCAAACCACTCAATTCTTGATAAGACAAGCCTTTCCAGAACTTAACTAAAGGAAGGTAATACCAATATAGGACAGTAAGACTTAAGATCATTAGATGAATAAGAAGGTTTTAAAGCTAGGAATACTTGAGCAATCTTCCAAGCATCTGGGAACTTTTGACTTGACCAAATAAGATTATAAAGACTTAAGAGGGTTGTATGAACCACCTTTGGGGACTCAAGAATCCACTTCATATAAATACCATCATAACCTGGGGGAGACTTGATGTTAAAAGAATTAAGTGCGACACAAAATTCATCTTGGGAAAAAGGTTTCATCAGAGTACCCTTATAAGAACAGGTAAGAGGGAGATTACAAAAAGGAGGTCGGCTGGGATGAAAATCTGAGCAATCATTTTTAAAAATATCAGTAAACAGATCTGCCTTCTTTTTATCTGAGACAATTGGATATCCATCCTGAATGATATCATATCTACGGTCATCATTAGGCTGCTTTCCACTATTTAGTTGGCTAATGAAATTATGGACCTTTGAAATTGGGGTTCTAAAACTGATACTTGAGCTGAAATTCAGCCATGTACTCTGTTTGGCTCTCCTACAAAATATTTTCACCTTAGCAACATGACTGCTTATAAGAGATTGCTCCAGTTCCAAAAATTGTATTGCTGTTGACTGAGGTGGGTGCTTTTGAAACATTTTACGAGCCTTTCTTTTTGCCAGAACTGCAACCCTACACTCATCACTCCACCAATTCTTGGGTCTTTTGGAGCCATTGTAAAAATGCTCCCTAGTCACTGGAATTGCCAATTTAGCTGACTCCAGCAGGATTGATCTCAAATTAGACTCAATGGCATTAATATCAGAATTAGGAGAAATAAAGGAAAAATCTACTTCATTTAATATCTCACAAAAAAGGGACCAATTACGTTTGGAGTTAATAAATGTAGGGACGTAGGGTTTGGGAGTGTAGCATAAATCTTGAAATGATGTAAGAATTGTACAATGATCAGATTGAAGAGACGACACCTTTACCATCTGAACTAAATCATAATATGAAGAAGGACCTAGAAGCAAATCTATAGTTGAGAAAGAGTTAGAGGAAATATTATACCTGGTCTGAAAGTCAAATGGAGTGAAAATCAAGGTGTCAGGAAAATTGGACAATATGTACTACCAGCTGCTTTGTTGCTACCAGCTGATTGTTCTCAGAGAGGACTATGGGCATTAAAATCACCAAAAATAAAGGTATTATTACCTGATAATTCTGTTTCCAAGATACTTTGGATGTCCTTACTCCCACATGGATTATACAAGGATTTTATGGCAAGATGGTTACCATTGGCTAAGGTAATTATTATACCTACAACATCTATTTCATCCCTGTAGATAGTTAAGGGTTGAGGGGAGTGTTGGATTGAAACATGAACAAAGATTGCCACACCCCCTCCCAGTAAGACCCAATTGCTGATGAGAGCTAAGGGTTACAGTTTTATGTATGACCTCTTGAATTAAATAGAAAAAGCAACAAAAAACATTCAAAATTTAGAGTAGGAGGGAATGTCTCAACCCCCACCCTACCCTAATTCACCCTTAACACAAGTCATTTTAATTGTAAAACTACTAATGCCAAACTACTTCTTCAGCTTGGACAAACTTTCAGTACAGTTTTTTTCCTTCTCTAATGAAAACCCCTTTGAACTATAGCTTCAACCTTTAAATAGATCTGACATGATATGAACTTACAGAAATTGTCATCATGTCACCCAGAAGTGGTATGATGACACCCTGGGAGATGCAGTTGCAGGTTTATTGGCCAAAGTACTATTTTAACATTTACAGGAGAATAGGGAATTGACAGAGCTCTTTACTTTTCTCCCAATGTCAGGCTATGATAAGGTGGCTACTATTTAGGGTGCAATCACTTTAATTGTCTCCCAATTTGCAAAAGTAGTATTTTGTACAAGAATGTTTCACCATTATTTCACTTGAAAATTAACATAAACAATGTATTTTAAGAAAGTTATGACATTGGCTCTAATTGCTCAATTTCTTTACATATATGATATTTGATTTGAGGCATTAATGAAAATGTATATAAGTAATTTTAATTGAATTATTGCTCAGTTGAAGAGCATATATGTGTTTTAAGCTCCTTCCCATGGACTCAGTAGCATTTTTTTATTTCTTTTTTTTTGAAATTTTCAGTTACTACACAGATATTCTTTCAAAGTTGAATGATTACAAAACATTGAAAGGTCTTCTCCACGCAAAAGAATGAGTGGCGTTCCTTTCCTCATCCAATGGAGGAAAAGGACCCTCTCCATTGTATACTTCATGAAAACATTCTAGTATGTGCAGAAATTTTGATATTTAGGCCTATAAATCAATTCTCTTAATTGTATCATGAACTATCATCATCATCAATTGCATCATCAACTTCCTGAATGGCAACACAGCTGTACACACTCCTCTGTCCTAATATATTCAAAGCTTCCTTCTTTGAAAGAAACTTCATTCCTTCTTTAAAGGAATAAAGTTTCATTTTTCTTTAAAGCCTTTCTTATAACCTCCTCCCACTTCATTTGGGGACAACCTGCTTTTCAATTCATCCTTGATAAATGGCTGAAAAGTATTATTGTTGGCAATTTGTCAACCTTCATCTGCTGAGCTTATTTTAGCCCAAGAAAGTGGCATAGAACAATATTCTTTGTGCAGCCTACTGTTTAAAATACTACTGTCAGTCAAATCAGTACCCAACAATCACACTTATTGGGGGGGGGGGGAATTTTATTCAAGATGCTACTAGGTTAAATTCAGAATATTGCACAATACATAGTAAATAAACATAAATTAAGTAATGGTGATCAAGCTTTTACAAAGATAATCAACAATGAGTTGCTGCTGGCAACTTTAAAAAAGTTTTATATATACTTCATATAAAATATACTTTAAAAAAGTATATTTTATACTTTATATTGTATAATATACTAATGATATATAATATACTTTATAATATACTAATATACCAATATACTGTAAAAAAGCTTTTGTGTGGGCTAAGGTGTATTTCATATACATTTGGTTTTTTTTTCAGTAGGCTTCATCACTAATGTTGCAGAACCTATCCCCCCACCTCCCCAACCTCCCATCTCAGCACAGGACACTCTTATCTTATATTTGGACAAAGCACCATTCTTACAGCCCTGTGTGTATTGTGCTTTCCAGTTGCATGCAATTTTGAACAGATTTTCACTCTGTAAGATTAAATTTGTTGTGCTAAACTTCTTCTATGCATGATTCATTGAAATATTACTTATTACTTTTCATTAAGTTGATTTGGTAATGGATTTGCTGCTTTATATTAATAAATAGCATTGAACAGTGGGCCACATAAAGCAAAAGCAAAAATACTGCATAATTCCAAGTTTTGTTATATTTATATCCAAGTCTAATATTATATTATAACATGGACCTTATGATATTTCAAAATTAGACAAATACACATATGAAATAAACCTACAATAAACACAGACTGGTTACTAAAATTGTAGTCATCTATGTTTTTCTATATTAAATTCCTTTATCACTTTATCAAAGTCAATTTGTACTTCTCTTTCAATTACCAACAGTGCAAGTTAAGATAAGTAGATAACTTCGAAGACCACACTGCCTTTCCATGTCGAAAGTAAAACAGTTCAGAATAGGGATGATACCTTTTTATTGACAGTGAAATATAAAATTGTTTAACTGGATATTTCGAACACATATACAGTGTTCATCATCAGCAGTAAAACACTGTATATGTGTTCGAAATATCCAGTTAAATAATTTTATATTTCACTGTCAATAAAAAGGTATCATCCCTATTTTGAACTGTTTTACTTAAGTTAAGATAATCTTTCTTACCCCATGGTGTTGCAGCAGTATATCTTCAACCATCAAAGGCAAGAAAGAGATCTTTTACATGATGCAGAATTCATAGGAATAATGAAGTACACTTTGAATAGATCAAATATCAGAGGAAATACACATTTCAAGTGTTTTTCAGCAAAAACAGATGCTCTTTCTAGAATGCTTTTGTTTTTTATATCCTCAACTTCATAATGTAACTTGTAACTCAGACATGCAGCATTCAAAATCAAGCTTATAGTATTTACACACTGAGCTTACACTGTCTTTGTTTGTTTTGTTTGTACCTATCATTACGCTTAAGTTGTTCAATCCAAACTGTTCTCTTCTAGCCTTCTTTTAATCTCTGTAGTTAGAAGATCAATAACAGGATCAACGCTATATTTTTGAAAAACTCTTGTGCTGCTTTATTTGGAACTATTGTATCACACCTAATTTCACTGGGGGTTTACATTTCTAGGGCATTTCAGAACCTCTAAAATCATATTTATTAGCTAATTCTGAGCTTTGAAGGCAATCATGAAGTGCCATATGATAGCCACAATTTTTTTTTTGTTTAATATCTATCTTTAGTATCTTAAATATCAAATTTTTTTATTTAATTTCACCAGTTGAAACATGAAGGACGCATGGCAAAATACATGGAAAATACATAATTTGGTTATATATTTACATACTAGGGGGGATTGTGGGTAAACTATAGCACAGCTGCAGTCAAAATCTGTTAATTCTACAAAATCAAAATCTGTCAAATTCAAAATCTGTCAAAATCAAAATCTACAAAGTCAAAATCTGTTAATTATTCTACACATTATGAAGTGAGTATAAGAAAAAAGTTTTTAACATATTTCTTTCTCAACCACCTCGAATCTAAACTTATAAAAAATTAAGTTGTGGACAAAGTCAACAAAGTCATAATACCATTCAATGCTTGGGATTTTAGGTTCTTAGACCTCTGTAGGTCTGAATCCCTTCAGCACTGCCCTATGGGATATCCTAGACCAAGTATCAAATAATTGTTTAATTAGCTTAAAATACAAAATTAACATACCATAGTCTCATTTAGATATTGAAGACAGTTGAACTTGTTTCTCACTATAGTGTATTTTTAGCACTAGATCTGCCAACAAGTGCAAAATTCTCCCTGGTTGATGTTACACTGATGTTGCATAAGAAGTAGATGACCTATTTCCTTGATGATAAGGGGCAGTATATTTGTATAAATATTAATAAAAGAGCATAATAGACCACTATTTTTCACATTTTTTACATTACAAACGAGCTGGGATTAATAAAAAAAAATATCTGGCAAAGTAAAGGGTGCATTTGAAGCTAAAAATGAACAACAGTTTTAATGTTACTTAATGAATTATAGTTTTTCTCCAAATTATGCTCCTCTCCCCCCAAACAACACCACTACCAACAATATCTATAGATGATTCTTCTGGAAAACATCTAACAAAGTGCCCACATTTCAGAACCAATCTTGACCACTATCATAACAGAGGAGTAGCTCCAGCATTTTATTGGGGTGAGAGGCAAGAGGGGTCCAAATCTGGATAGTCAAGAGGCATGGGCTATTTAATAGTTTTTTCTCAACGTTATTGGGGAGGGGGGAATTGCTCCCCTTTGCCCCCTGATCATCACTGTAGCTTCTATTGTCCTAATTGTGGTTGGTAGAATTATCTTCCTATTCTTCCAAACTCTTCCCAAGTGGGAAAAAACACCTGGGGCCTTGGCCATTCTACTCTTTACATCTTCAGCATATCCACCATCTTAACCACTAATACTACCCAGGTAAGTGGTGCTATCTGCTCAATTAATCTTCTCATTACACAAGATCGCCTCTTTGCCTTCACCTATTCGCTTAAATCGTATATCGCTGGCAAATACGATTTAAGGTAAGGTATTCTTGCACCCTGTGCTCTCAAAACCTCATAAAAATCATTCCTTTTTTCCTAGGATACTCCTGTCATTTGCATAATCTAAGCCTATGGTAGTTTTACCTTCCCATTTAATTCCATGCTCTCCCATAGCTTTTGCTGGGTTCCTTAGGAGAAAGTCCATCAAAATGATCCAAATAAATGGGAATAGAATTTGACAGTGCTTATGCCTTCATTCAGTTGAAAACTGGCTAATAACCAAATTTCCTATCTTAATCACAACAATATTGTTCTTGTACATAGCACTAATTGCTTTTATCCAGGTTGCAGCAGTAGCTAGCAACCTAGTAAGAAACAGTCACATTCCATACTAAGAAGTACAGTAGTCCATAATTCCTAAAATTAAAAGCACATAATTCATAATTCAAAGCACAAAGTATACTATTAGAATCACATTTTCCAAAACCACGATGTAGGAAACGTACAGCTCCTTGGCTTGAATAACTAAGAAAATCCATTGCTTTGAAAAGTATGAAAAGTTGCTTGAACTACAATATTCTGCATCAAGGGTATCTTTTTTTCCCCTGCAGCTTGTGGGGCACTGGAACATCATAGAGGGTTGTTTAATGGCTCATTTTAAAGGAAATTAATGTATTTAAAAATCTTTTATAATTCACAAAGATAATTTTTAAAATAATATCAATTTTACACAAAAAACCTTTTTTTTGTACAAGATTGATGAATGATGTCATAATCTTAGGGTGTAACCATATATGGCATAAAAGGAAATGCAGTATTATAGTGTTAGAGCCCTAACTGACAACGCTTTTCTGAAAAATCTGAAAAAATCAATGACTAATTTAGTTATATTTACTATTTAATCTTTGATCTGCTTGCTTTTTTAAATATTTGATTGCTGACGATTCTTTTTCTTTATTACCCATTTCTTTTTGTATAGAATTAAGCACACCAAGTCTCTGGACAGAACAGAATTATGCACAGACCTTTGACTGTAGTCCGTGCAAAATAGAAGATAATGTTGAAAGGATTTCTGTTCATGATGTTTCAACTGGAGAATTTATTGAAAAATTTGAAAAGACCTATCAACCTGTAGTTATTACTGGCATTCAAGATTCTTGGGACGCTAATGTCAAATGGACTCTAGAGGTAAAGTAGTTGTTTTTCTTATTCTTTTAGTAATTTTCCCACTATACTTTAGTTTTACTTATTTTTGTTGATTTTTATTCATTTATTTATTTCATGTCAGTTTATTTACTACATTTCACTATTAATCAATTATATTATAATTGTATATATTACAATTATATAATAATCAATTATATCACTATTAATCAATAATTTCTTAGTAATTAAGAAATTGAACTAACCTTTTAATAATTTAATTTCTTTGATAGTTTTGGTACTATTTAGGTTATTGATTTTTGTTATATTAAATAGCAACGAAGACCCCATTGCCTTTCCATCACAAACATCAGAAACAAGAAGAACTATAGGGAATTCTTTTTGCAAGACACTGGAATTCTAATTTGAATGAATATTTTAGCCCTATGTCCAATGGCCGCCCTCAGCAAAACATAAATATATGAAAGAAAAGAGACTTAAAATAACATGCTACCATTAAAATTAAAATTAAAATTTTAAAACAGTCCCAGCATGCCTGCTTCAGCGAAGTTCAACCAAGACTGATAAATAAAGTGAGGTGAAACAAGGCAATTCAGTAATATGAAAGAAAAAAATTAAAAACACGTTTTCATTGTTAATCTTGCCTTTTGAGCAGCTAACCTCTTACTTACATTTAGATCCTCCTAAGCCTGGGGGCGCATAGGGCAGCGACGGTTGACCTCCAGCTTGACTGATCTTGTGCCAAAGACCGAAGTTCGTTCCGAGTGGTTCGGAGACTCATTGCCTCTTTCTCCAGGAATCGACCAAGTGTACTGCGTTGTCTTCCACTCCTTTGAATGCGTGGTGTGGTCCAACACCATAAATCGTGTGGGAGGCGTCTTTCACTCACGCTTGTCATATGCCCCCAATACTTTCATCTTCTCATTCTGATCCCGTTGGTCACCAGTGGTTGTTTAGTATCAGCCCTGATCTGGACATTCGTTACTCTATCTGTCCAATGTACCACAGGGATTTTACGCTGGCAATTATTCTCGAAGCCGAGTAGTCTTGAAAGACTCCAGGACTCGCATACATATAAAAGTACAGAGAGCACATTACTCATAAACAATCGCAACTTCAACTTCTGAGAGTAGTATCTACATCTCCAAATATTCTTCAGCCGAGAAAATGCTCCACCTGCACATGCTATGCGTAGCAAGACTATCACAATTCCCATCTTCGATAATTGTGCTACCGAGGTGCTTAAATTCTCTGATCTCTTCTCGAATCCCACCTGGAATGGTCGTCACAACTGCGTTTGACATACTTTTCGTTTTATCAACAAACTAACCTTATAGATCTTTTTGTAACTGGTTCTGTGTTAATGTCAACTGGTTTTTATAATATTTTGTAAGATCGTTTCTAATTAAATTTGTGTATAGAGCATTTAGTGAATATTCCCCCAAGTTTGAGGAAATATTATTATGAATCTAATGAATCTCTTTTTTCCTTTTTTTTTAGTTTTTTTCTTTTTAGTTTTTTTCTTTTTTTTTCTTTTTTAGTTTTTTTTTAGTTTTTTTCTTTTTTTGTTATTTTTATTTTTTTTTAGTTTTTCTCTGTTTTTAGTTTTTAATTTTTTTTTTAATTTTTTTGTTTTTTAGTTTTTTTTCTTTCATTTTCTTCTTTATTTTTCAGACGTCATATGCAAACCCTCAAACATACAAAAAAAAACATGTTTTAATTTTTTTCTTTTTTTAGTTTTGTAGCTTTTTCAGTTTTTTTTTTTGGCTTTTTTTCTTTTTAGTTTTTTATCTTTTTGCATTTTTGATACCCTGATAGGTCTAAAATTTGTAACAGAAGGACAGTCTCTTGAGGCTTTAAACATGCGGCTTTTAACAAATTGAATCACAAATGTTTTCCACATCGTTCTTGGCTTGAGAATACATCTTATCTTTCACATTGCGGAAGATATTTCTTAGCTCAGTCTTTCTGTCATTTTGAGTTTGCAAGTAGACTTTGTCCCAAATTTTGGTGGGCGAAGAATACAGGACTACTCCCACAAGCTTTGTTGTTGAGCTCCCTCCCTTAAAAAAAGGTGTTATATAGAACTTATTTCAAACCTGAATTCTAGAAAGTTGACAATTCTTCGAATTCTCAAGTATTTCTGAAAACCAAACCTTAATAAAAGCGATTCTCGTTTTAACAACATGATGTTGTTAAATTACCTTAGTAATTGTGTTTTGTAGTATAAGAATATCTTCCACATCGTTCTTGGCTAGATCGTTCTTGGAAAATCAATACGAGATTCCACTTCAAATCTTTTCAAATTTAACTGCCAAAAGAGAAAGAACAAATTCAATATCAAATAACAAAGATGATGAATATGAGCTTATTTATTTGCGTCAATAAACAGGCTTCTCTAATAGCAAGGAATGGAAAGAGGCAGTTGCATGCCATTCTAATACAATGTAGGTTTGCGGCGAAACTTGATACTGATAGATAGATCGTGTATTTCAAAAGCCCAAGAGACACACAAAAATTTATGAAAAATAAAGAAATCACAAACAGAACAAATTACAAAGCACATGGCAACATAATACATAGCGAAAAAATACCTAATGGTAATTTAGCAAGAAATAATTGTAATTCTACATAATAATTAGTTGTATAAACTTCCCTTCTTTCTAAGCTTTTATCTATGTACACACCAACGCGAAATATTGTGCTTCGATTACTACTTTGTAAAATACCAGGAAGTACAATACCAAAATATCACTTTGTATTTACAGAGGCTATCAAAGAAGTATCGAAATCAAAAGTTCAAATGCGGGGAAGACAACGAGGGTTATAGTGTGAAAATGAAAATGAAGTATTATATTCAATATATGACCACAACTGATGATGATAGCCCACTTTACGTTTTTGATAGTAGTTATGGAGAGGTGAGTACTTTTTTCTTAAGAGTGGACACATTCAAACGGTAAATCTTCTTTGTCAGAGGTGTCTTCGTAAGGTAATTTATAAACTATCAACTGAATTTTACTAACTAAAACCGTTTCTCGTTTTACTTAAAATTATTCTAATGGTATGTGTTGGTGTAAGGACATGGGCGTAGGGAGGGGGGAAGTTCAGGTGCAACCCCTCCCCCCCAGAATATCAAATTTATACTAGATATTAACGAGAACTTTTCGTATGTTGGAATTTTTCTGTTGGATGTTCACTGGCAGATGGTTGAAAACGCTGGAAATAAACAGACATTTCCAAATATTGTTTCCGATATCGATATTTACGTTTTGATATTCTACACTGGTTTTTGGTCCAGTATATAAATACATCAATTTGGTATTTAATATCACCCAGCTTTAAATTCTTAAATTGAATCCTTTGAGCAAGAGGCTGTTATCTAATCATAATGTGATTTGTGTCAAGATGCTTTTATCGTGTTCGTGTTTTCTGGAAATCGGAAGTAGGATAGTGTGTCTGTTATATTGTAGTATTGCAAAAAGATAATAAGAATATAACAATCCAAGTAGATTAATGCTGAAGCTCATTGACTTTTAGTGATTTTTGATGAATAAAGATTTCCAAAGGTTAGATAGAACTTGATGGTGATGTGAGGTATTGTAAACTGCTGATATAATTTCAGCTCCCCACCCCTTCCATCACAGAATTGGCTCCTCTCCCTCTCAGACAAGATGCTATCAGTCTACGTCCATGTGTACAGATATCAAACCTTTGGGGTGGGGGGTCATAATTATTTTTCAATTTTCTTAAGTCTTTGGACCAGTTTCAAAGGTGAGTCACCCCCGTAAAGAAAAACGAGAAGCTACATAGAAGAGTACATTTGTGAAGAGAGTGACTACAATAAAGCTTTATTGAATATTTATATTCGATAGCCGTCTCCAGAGACGGCATCAAACAAAAAGGAAAATATAGTTAGTTAGTTCTGTTGGGTAGTGTTAAAGTGTTGGGGGGACCTGTTTATCATTTTTTTTTTTTTTTAATTTTGCTTCAGGTCAGGCTAAAGATAATAGATCTTTTTTTGGAATTTTTTTTACCAAAAATATAACAGGCATATTTGTTGACCCCTTTTTATGGCACTTGTTATTAACCAAATGACATATAGTAATCCGCAAATTCTGTTGGTCGGTCTGTCGGTCCCGGTTTTGCTACTTAGGCACTTCCAGGTAAACTAGGACGATGATATTTATCAGGCGTATCAGGGACCAGACTAGATTAAATTAGAAATAGTCGTCTTCCCGATTTGACCATCTGGGGGTGGAGTGGGGAGCCGGTTAATCCGGAAAAAATAGAAAAAATGAAGTATTATAACTTCTGAACGGGTGATGGGATCTTGATGAAATTTGATGTTTGGAGGGATATCGTGTCTCAGAATTCTTATTTTAAATCCCGACCAGATCCGGTGACAGTGGGGGAGTTGGAGGGGGGAACCTAAAATCTCGGAAAACGTTTAGAGTGGAGGGGTCGGGATGAAACTTGGTGTGAAAAATAAGCAGAAGTCCTAGATACGTAATTGCGATAACCGGAACGGATCTTCTCTGTTTGGGGGAGTTGGTGGGGGAGGGTTAATTCTGGAAAAAAAAATTGAAAAAATGAGGTATTTTTAGCTTAGGAAGGAGCGTCTCTAAGTGTGTGCATGGAGGCCAAGGAGGTATGGGGAGAGGAATACTATTTTAAAGTGTGACTTCAGGGGGAGGATATAAGGTGGGTCATTTCAATAAGAGGTAAATTTATGCCTTTCGGTGACAGAAAGAAGTATTGAGGGAGGTTTAGGTCTTAGAGGGTCCCATATTTTTGCCTGATGTGCAGAGAAAATGAGGACTTAGAGCATTTTATGTGCAATTGTAAGGAGTTAAAGAATTTGAGGGTAGAAACTTTTGGGATTGGGATAAATGGGAAAGATTGGATGGTCGGAATTGTAAAAATTAAGTGTAAAGTGGATATTAAGAACGTGCGGAGGTACGTGCGTGTAGCCATGCAGCACAGAGAGAGATTTTTGAAGGGTGGATGATAGGCGGGACAAGAAAAGAATGTTGGACATTATTTTATATGGTGTGATTGAAGCATTTCTTTTTTTGTAGCGATGATTCATGTAGCTTTAAAACATTTAAAATTTATTGATCATGTGTGTAACATTTTGTCTAATTATGCGAGTTTTATGGTATTATCTGCCTTTTTGTTTTGTTTTCTTTTTCCAATTGTTATGCTTTTTCATAGTTATTATTATATACCCTGTTATGTGAGTTAGTATTATGTGGTATTATTTTGTATTATTTGTTGTTTTTTGCCATGGCCCCTAAGTGGCTTTTGTTGCAATAAATATCTATCTGTCTATCTATTCTTTGTTTTTGACCTTTGGTAATTGGCAAATACACTTTGAACCGCGTTCAATAAAGGACTCGAAAACGCTATGAGCCATGTTCAGTAAAAGACGAAATACGGTCCGTTGTAGCCAAAAATTTAGAAACGTGTTGAAAAAAAAATGTCTTGTGCAAATATTGCCATTCGTAGCTAAATCAGAATGGCAGCGACTATTTTAATCAGCCTTATTAGTAAAAGTTTGTTGGGGAAATAAATCTATGGGAATTTCGAAAAAATAGCCTGAAACCCCTCAAAAATGTCGTCGGACAGAACCAAAAAGTACGCCATTGGAATCGCCATTGCCAAAAATTGCTTGTAGACCTCATCTATTGGTTAGGGAGTTTCGCATCGAATTGAATTGGTTTTCCTCCCTGCCAACAATAAAGTCAAGATAATTTAAAAATATAATCATTTAAAAAGTTTGATATGCCGTTAAAAGGCATGAGCAAGCAACCACTGTACGTTCCATCCTATATAACAGTCAATTGTATTATTTCAGGAAATATATTAAAAAAACCTTTCATATTACATAGCTGCTACGGGGCTTGGGCAAGAGCAGCCAAACAAGTTCACTCATTGACTGTTAGATTCGGACTGAAATTATTCACCATTTTATTAGTCAGAAAAAGAACAAAACAACAAAATATCTGCCTTTGTTGAAGTTGCGTTTTTAATTTATATATTGCATATATGGATAAAGTGATTGGCTTCTTTTCGTTTTTTTTCATTCCCTTTGCAATTGTTCTTTTGTTTTGAACTATTTTTATTTCATTTTTTATGTGAAATGAATTATTATCCGTTTCAGATCATTTTTAATTGGATTCAGGTTTAGTTCAGCTTTTAATTTGTATTGCATCTATGGTATAACGCGCCAATGATTGGGTTCTTTTCGTTTTTTTTTTTTTTCATTTTCTTTGCAATTGTTATTTTGTTTTGAACTTTTTTTTTCATTTTTTATGTGAAATGAATTTTTATCCGTTTCAGATCATTTTTAAATCAGTTCAGGCTTAGTTCAGCTTTTAATTTATGTTGCGTCTATGTTATAAAGCACCAGTGATTGGCTTTTTTTCATTTTCTTTGTAATTCTTCTCTTGTTTTGAACTATTCTTATTTCATTTTTTTATGTGAAATGAATTATTATCGGTTTCAGATCATTTTTAATTTGATCCAGGTTTAGTTCAGCTTTTAATTTATATTGCATCTATGGTATAAAGCGCCAGTGATTGGCTTCTTTTCGTTTTTATTTTTATTTTTCATTTTCTTTGCAATTGTTCTTTTGTTTTGAACTATTTTTATTTCATTTTTTTATGTGAAATTAATTATTATCCGTTAATTCGATTCAGGTTTAGTTCAGCTTTTAATTTATATTGCATCTGTGGTATAAAGCGCCAGTGATTGGCTTCTTTTCGTTTTTTTTTCTTTTCTTCGCAATTGTTCTTTGTTTTCAACTATTTTATTTCATTTTTTTACGTGAAATGAATTATTATCCATTTCAGATCATTTTTAATTCGATTCAAATTTCGTTCAGCTTTTTATATGTTTAAGTTATTGTTTTTAGCATCCAAAAAGGAACCGCTTGCTAGAAGACTATGATGTGCCTGTATACTTTCGAGATGACCTTTTCAAATATGCTGGGGAGAAGAGAAGACCTCCTTATCGGTGGTTTGTTATGGGTCCGGCACGAAGTGGCACAGGAATTCACATTGATCCCTTAGGAACCAGTGCTTGGAATGCCTTAGTTTTTGGACATAAAAGGTGAACTTTTAACATGTATTTGGCTGTTTTAGTTCAGTTATAACTATTCAGAGATTTGAAGGCCCCATAATATATGACTATACTGAAGATCATTTGATGTTTAAAGATCTTTCTTAAATACATTTTTATGTTTTTAAGACTTTTTTTTAATATTTTTTGTAATGCAGTTTTAAGCCTTACTAGCAAAAAAAATTAATTACAAAATGAATTTATATCCATTTATATTATATAGATATAACAAACGTCAATTTGGGTTGGTCATTTTTTTCGTGTCTAACGTAAATTTGCTATTTATTAGAGCAATTTTTGCACAAGCTAATATAATATGGAGTATCCATTATTTCACTAATTTCCTCTGTTACCCTAGTTATGGAATAGCATCATGGCGACTGTTTTTACTGTCAAAATAAAAATTTACGACAATGTTTTTCTAAAAAATATGTAAATTCCCAGGAAAAGTTACTTGTAACTTTTGTTAATTGTTATCCAAGCCAAATTAATCAAACACTTGGGAAACCATAGGTTCTATAACTATCTTAGCTCTATGACTATCTACCTTGGTTCTACTGCCCTAGCAATGACGCATGGACGGATAATGGATAGACATATTTATTAATAAATGAAATAACCTCCTCTTTATACAATTCTAATAAGGGGGGGGGGAATTAATGCCAGGTTTGTTTCTCACTCAATTGGACTATCTGTCTTGGCTTTTTCTAGAATTAGCCATGACTTGATGCCCACAACTATTCAATTTTATTTCAAATCCGCATGTCTTTTTCATTTGTTGATGTTTTCTTGACAGTTATGTATAATGAGAATTATCAACTATTAATATTCGGCTCTGGATTCCACAGCTTCTACTTCACATTAAATGTATTACTGTTGACCATTGATCATGACTAAGATGTCAAATCTTCCGTGTTCGCTTGTAAACTATCCTTATTTAAAGATTCATTGGATTGCTTGTTTTCAAGAAAGGTCAGGCTTTATTTAAGAAATATGAAACTTCATAAAACTGGTAGGGTCCTATAGCCTTGTCATAAACTGATAAGGTCCGGTAGTTTTGTTATAAACTGAAAGGGTCATATAGTTTTTGTATGAAATCGTAATGAGTTTCTTCAATATGGTGGCTGTGAGGTTAAAAATAAGTTACTGAGGATTATGAATATAATTTTTGATAAAGGGGAAGTACCTAATGATTTTATGAACACCTTAATTAAACCACTGTATAAAAAAGGTGATAAGAGAAAGTGTGGTAATTATTGAGGCATTAGTATAGTCTTTGTAGATAGCAAATTGCTTAGCAATACGATACTTTTTAGACTGAGAGATGCTGTAGACAAAGTATTAAGAGAAGAACGTGTGCTTTTAGAAAAGGTAGAGGTGTCGGCCAAATGTTTACTCTCAAGATAATAATTGAGAATAGCCTTAGTTATCATACACCTTTGGTCCTTAGTTTTATAGATTATGAGCAAGCGTTCGATTATGTTGATAGAAGAGCTTTAGCAAAGATGTTATCCTTGTATGGTATACCAGACAAATACATTAAAGTGCTCAGTGCTATGTATGAGAATAAAACTGATTTGGTCAAGGTAGGAAGTGAGGTTAGCAACTGGTTTCATATTAAATCAGGAGTTAAGCAGGGTTGTGTTCTATCCGTATTTATATGGATCATTTTGATAAAATTCGTCTTAATGAGCTCAGAAAAAGCATTGGGGGACCACGGAATCAAATGGGGATTATGCTTTTGATTTAAGCATCCTAGATGAAAGTATGAGCAAAATGAATGAATTTTTAGAGGTTTTGCGTGTTCAGGGAGCTATAATAGGTTTAAAAATTAATGTTACGAAGACTAAGGCTAGGATTAAGTGAAGATGAAAAGGTGACGCTGGGTAACGAAAAGATTGATCAGTTGATCATCTTCACGTACCTTGGTAGTATTACTAATAAAGACGGTGGGAGCAGTGAAGATGTTAAAAGTAGAATAGCCAAGGCTCAGGGTGATTTTTCACAGTTAAAAAGAGTTTGGAAGAATAAGAAGATAAGTCTGCAAACCGAGATAATTTTAGAAGCTTCAGTGATCAGATATGGCTCAGAAGCATGGGCGCTCCGAAAAGCGGATGAGATTTACTATATGTTTTTTAGATTCAAACGCTAGGCTGTACGAAAAGTGTGGTTCAATCCCGCTTTCTAGTGCTATAATGAGAGGAAGGTTGAGATGGAAAGGGTATGATTGGCGATGAAGGATGACAGATTGCCGAAGATAGTTCTTTTTGGCCAACTGTCTAGGGCTAAGCGGAAATCAGGTCGTCCTAAGTTGGGGTGGGAGGATGTCATAAAGAAAGATTTAAAGGAAATAGGAACTTCCTTGGAGGGAGTAAAGAGGAATGCTTGGAATAGATCGGAATTGAGGAGCGTGCGTAGCTGGGTTGGCCTCAGGTGGCTTGGTGCTGCGGTGAGTTGTTAGCATTATTAGTAGTAGATAAGGTCCTGTTGCTTTGTTATAATCTAAAAGGGGTCACCTAGCTTTGTCAAAAACTGATAGGGTCCTGTAGCTTTGTTATATACTGAAAGGGACACATAGGCTTGTCATAAACTGGTTAGTTCTTATAGCATTACTCTAAACTGAAAGGGTCATGTATCAACTAATAAATAGGATCAAGTATATTAAATAGTCAAATAAAAATGAAAATAATTCAACAATAACAATTTTGAAATCTGAAGAAAAGCAAGACTTGCAGGATAATATGTGTATGTAGAAGCCCAGGTTTGGGATTGAGAAAAATACTATAAAAAGTCCCTTCAATAGATAAATGGCACCTTTAGCCTTTAGCATTTTTCTAATTGTAAGTTCACTTTTGAAATCTGAAGAAACAGAACGTTTACGTCAGATTAAAATTAATAAAGCAAGACTTGTAGCATAAGATGTGTTTGCAAGAGCCCATATTTGGGGTTGGTAGAAATACTACAAAAGGTCCCTTCAATAAATAAACGGCACCTTTAGCCTATAGCATTTTTCTAAATGTAAGTTTATTTTTAACCAGTACTTTGGGACAGGCCATATTGTTTCGATTGTAAGTGTTACTTATTGATGTTTGTCTGTAAATCATCAGTCACGCTATATTCCTGTTGTATTATTGAAACAAATAAATCTATATGTAATCAATAAATAACCAAGATTTTCCTCGTTCAAGACTCAGCAGAATCGTGTCTAATCGTGATTATCTCCTCGCTAGCTTGGATTCTATGAAATCAGCAAGTTATTAGTTCTGTTCATGGTCGGACGAGAGTGTGCAGTTAATTAGCACCAGTTCGTTTCGCGTCCGTTCAGGGTGCTAGCTTCCAAGACGAGACTTTGCAGTGAATGGATTGCACTTAAAAGGGATTGGAAAGGGCAAAGGAAAGAGGAAAAGGGCAAGAGGAAAGGGAAAAGGGATTGCCCTTAAAAAGACTGTCGGCACAAAAGAATTATAAACTGATTGGGTTCTATAGGTTTTTTTTATGATGCGTTGAAAAGTATTGCATTTTCTTTCAGGATCTGGAACTTTATATAGCTTTTAATAGGACTATAATCTTCATATAGCTTTGATCATGATGTTTGACTCCTTAATACAAAGGAAAGATATATTTTAGAAGAAACAGGGCCTCGGAAAGATGTTAGCGGCGATGGCCAATCCAATATACGAACCATTAGCTGTCCACTGATCACTCTTCGCTTTGTTATCGAACACAACTCGATATAAAACGCAAGGCAACGTTCCTTCGTCGTAGCTAGTTGCCTTTCCTGAAGTTTCCGACTTTATATGGAATCCATTGCTAAGATCTAGAACTCTGTTCGAAAATGGATATCTGTTTCCATTGTTTCGAAGTCTCTTTAGTTTGAGAAGCTTCGTAAAAACTGCTGGCTTTCTGGATTACCATAAACATTTTTTTTATTCCAGAGCCCTTTCTGTTTTTTCATTTTTTTTTTTTTCTGTTTCAACACTATTTTCCATAGCCCTTTCTGTTTTTACTTCACTATTTATACAGCTTCCAATTGTATAGGTTCCAATATTTTTTGCTTGTTAGCTAGGGTGAATTACAGGCTGTATTATATATCCTGTTCAGAGTTCAGAGTTTTATTTGCCAGTAGATACGAAATGGAAATACAATATTCTTATCCCCCCTCGAAAGGCTCCATGGCTAGGGGTACAAAGGGGATACAAAAAAAATACAATAAAAGCAACAAACCAAAAAAAGAGAATAATAGCCAAATAACATATAAGATGAAAAAGAGAACATACCTGAGGCCTGGGAGTCAAAGTGCAGAGAAGACAACCATACACCATGGACAAACGCTGAGGGGACATCTGATGTGTATATACATGTTGATGTGTAAATCCTACTTGCGAAGTTAGAGATAAACTACTGAGAATCATGAATATGATTTGTGAGAAAGGAAAGTACCTATTAGTTTTATAAAAATTTAAGTAAGCCCCTTTATAAGAAAGGAGACCAACACTGGTGTACACACTCCTCCTCCGTCCTAATCTATTTGAAGCTTCCCTCTACTACCACTACTACTTACAAGCTATAACTCACTATAGCACCAAGCTTCCAGAGGCCAACACTGGTGTACACACTCCTCCTCCGTCCTAATCTATTTGAAGCTTCCCTCTACTACCACTACTACTTACAAGCTATAACTCACTATAGCACCAAGCTTCCAGAGGCCAACACTGGTGTACACACTCCTCCGTCCTAATCTATTTGAAGCTTCCCTCTTTATACCCTTTTTTTCAAGTTCCAATTTCCTTTAAATCCCTTCTTACTAACTCTTCTCGAAGGCCATCACTCCTCCTCCGTCCTAATCTATTTGAAGCTTCCCTCTTTATACCCTTTTTTTCAAGTTCCAATTTCCTTTAAATCCCTTCTTACTAACTCTTCTCGCCAATTTCGCAGTCGACCTGCTTGTCGTTTGGTCCTAGATGGATGTCCAGAAGGAAAATTTTGGACCAGTTTTTTTGCTACACTGCTACTGAATTAAAATATTTTGTCTGCTAAGTTTTAATATATTTTTCAGAAAAACATCGAAAGAAACCTACGAAAGTAGGTCAATATCAGAAAAGATGGGCAAATATTTTGGACCAGTATTCCTTATCATTTTTGATTACCGGTTTAAAATCAATACCTAAAAAAATTACCAATTATAAGATATATAGCTCACTGTATACAAAAACGAGCTGCACATTGAAAAACTAAAATATAGTTCTCTAGTATTGCTACAGAAAGCAAATTGTACCACCAAGCCGTCTAAGGATAGCAGATGCGCACACTAATCCTCCATCCAAACCTGTTCAGAGCTTCACTTTTTGCTCCTTCCACTGACTTTTCTCTTTGTTGTTCGGTAAAACGAAGAAAACTAAGAAACAAAATGTTAAGAAAACCAAACGAGGGTGATTTTTTTGCACGCGGAAAAAAAGAAGACAAAGATAATGTTTCGGCAGAGATCTCCGCCAAGCTGTCCTCAGAGCTTAAATAAAAAATAAAGGCAAAATGTAAAAGGGAATAACTAATCATTTGGTCTGAAACGTTTAGTTTAAAACGTGTAATCGTTTTGTTAATTATTTTTTTCTTTGTTTGCTTCGTTTTTGTCGAACGTCATGTAAAGCCACCGTAGTCTCAGAGCGTATTTACTTTCCTATTTCTTTTAAATCTTTTCCCACATTCGAAGACAGTTTGATTTTTGTTCTGCATTAAAAAGCACCATCTTGGTACTCGGACCAATACTGGTCCGAAATATTATCCTTCATTTATAAAATTTCACTCTATCCATCTTAACTTTTCTTTCATAATAGCAATGAAAAGCGGGATCAATTTATATAACTCGTATATACCGTAGTTATATCGTATTATGTAACTCGTAGCTTATTCTTTAATCTACAATATCTAAAACTGTCCTTAGACCCATAGAAAGCATCTAGCACGTTTTCTCAGTCATTTAAAATTTCTACAAAGCTGCATTGTCACTGCATTCGCCTTCTTAATAACTCTACTTCTGTAAATGAAATTATCCACTTAGTTAATATTTTTGTTGTGTGGCATTACCTTTCTATTTGTTATCGTATACCTTGTGGCAGTGGATGGATGCTCTCCTTGGCAACACGGGGCTTGATTATCGCTACCGTAAGGTTCGATAACAGGCCTGCTACCTGTCTCGGAAAAAAAGTCCGCGTGCTTTCATATAATCTTTACTATGTTCTTTAGGACGACTTGACAATTGACCAATTAACATGTCTATATGCGCATTATTGTAAAATATATCTCCAGTCTTAATATTGTCTGAATCTATATTTGCTAGAAAAAAAACCTTCCCAACTTAGAAATAAAGTTATCATTAGAACTCGTATATATATTATTACTCGCTCTAAAATGGTAGATAATAACGAATATGGCCCCTAAGATGCTTATAATACTTAAATGATGCTTATAATTTTGTATTTTCTGTCACTTTGGAATGAAAGTAAGAGCAAACAATTAATACCCATTGATTAAAAATAAGCTATGTAACACAGCTTTAACGCAAAGGATATCTGGGCCACAAAAAGGGAAAATTGTATTACGAAAAGGCTTCAGAAAGGCCTTGAATTTATAGTGTCTATTATCCAGGGAAAATTAAGACAAGACTCTTTATTTAGCTTCTTTTTGTGGTTGCAATTACTGATTTGAATTAGCTTTGCACTCAATTATGCCTTTGACATTTTCACGATAAGTATTAATTGATAAGTGGCAAATAAGGACCTCTTATGTCAAATTAGTCATTGAATGAACTCATCCGTTATGAAGATTTCCTTAAAAGTAAACAAGTTGAGTATGATTACAAGATTTTAACAACAGTGAAAATGGAACATGATTGATTGAAGTGGTTAAGTGTGGGACCTTACATAACCAAAAAAATATCTTAAAAATTAGGACAAATCGGGGATTTAATTTTTAATGGAAAACGCCTCCTTATACAATGTTTGAGATTAGCGGGTACCAAACTTAAAAATAAGAAACACTTGTAAAAATCAAAATAAAATAAGCTAAAACATGTGGCATTTAACAGCTTAAGAAGGTGTGGCTTTCCTATGAAAGTGTAATGGTCTTTGGGAGCATATTGTCAGTGTTTGAATTTTTACGGACGATCAAATTTAACTAATTAATTTTGCTTATTTATTTTCACGGTTCAACATGGCATTACTGGCGAAAATATTTTACTGCCCTGAAATGTCGTATTAATTCTGAAACAATCCAAAGAAACATTGTGGAAAATTGCGATTTTAATTTATGGATAGACCTAAAATGGGGCCCAAGAGGCATTATATATATATATATATGTTAGGAAAACAGACTGTTAGGAAAACAGTCTTCCTTTTCTCCTTCTGTCTCCTTCTGTGTTTGTGCTGTAGCATTGGTGATTTCTCTTTTCATGATATTTATATATATATGTATGTATATATATATATATATATATATATATATATATATTTGTCTTTGAAGACACCAAAGGAAGTTCTGGGACTTCTCGTTTGGATAAAGCTAATGTATTTCAATTTGGAGCCCAAATCACTTGCTTTCTGGTGTTCAGTTTTGATCATATTCTTTTTTACTCGCTATAGATGGTGCTTGTTTCCGACCACAACTCCCAAAGAGCTATTGAAAGTGCCTACTGGTGTAGCGAGGAAGCAGCATGATGAAGCTATAACCTGGTTCAGATATGTTTATCCCAAGGTTAAACAACCTGACTGGCCTCGTGAATATGCACCAGTAAGTTTAATTTTTATTTAGTTTATTTTTTTAAGCTTTTTTTTATTTTCAGTTGCCTGAAAAAACAAATCGCTTATTAATATGTTTTATGGGAAACTGGAAAAAAAAATGTTTATTTGAACACCGAACATTGCTTTGGTCATCATATTTACACTGCCTGCACTTTCAGGAGAGGGGGGAGGTTTTATTGGCTAAATATTAAAAAAATTACAGTAGAACTTCATCCCGTCTATTACTGCTGTTAAGAAATCGTCATAGCACAGAACTGCTTAAGTGTGACACCGTTGGGTAAGCTCCTCCTCCATCCTACTGTATCCAAAGTGTTGCTATTTCCTCCTTTCCGTGGCACTCACGCTTCATCGAAGTCTTTTCTTATAACGATTTCCCATTCTTTCCGAGAAAAATGATGGCATTCATTTCTCGAGTTACTAAGTGGTAGAAAATCAAGCCTCTGACAGATTTGATTTGGTGCCGCCGGGTAACTTCAGAAGAATAACTTCCTTCGAATGGGTTGATTCACAACTGTTCGGCCGCGACCATTCGAAGGATCTCCTTGTTTTTTATGGAGTGGATGGGGGGGGGGGTTGTATTGGGCCTGACTGAGAAGGGTTCCTCTGGTAAAGTGATGTTTTGCTGCAATATAAGTCTAGGTCTACGTTGTTTATAATAATTCCTCTGCCCTATTCCACTTTTCTCATATCACCACCAATCTGTTTGAAAGAGCACTTACAATCGATGACCCCAAAGCACAAGGACAAACGATTTTGAGCCGTAACAAATTTCTGTCTGTGGGTGAAAATATGATTTCAGCCAGTGTTGTATACTGAGCTCTGCCAAGGGGGGGGGGGTGCGCACAAGAAAGATAATCGTGCTTCTTGTTCGCTGTTTAGATGTGTTAACGATGATAACCATGCATGGGCTCTGGCCCCTAGAACTATTTGATGTTTATCAAAAAGTGACGAGCCTTATCTTTGATTCAGAGTTATCTAGAGTTAATCTAGATTACCAGAGTGATCTAGAGGCAATAGAAGTCTGTGAATTGGAACCCTGTTCGTAAAGTAATAGTTCTAGCTGAATCTTTACAGAGTAACTAATTCATTGATTCCTTACCAGCAAGAGGGATTTTTCGCTATAGTTATAAAGAAAATGACTACTGCTGATAATTGAGTCATTATGGTTATCTTTTTGTCCCTTTATGGTATATTGGTATCTACATGGTGGCTGGTATCATTATTATGGGACCTCTTTTGTTCTTTGTGTATCAATATGTTGTCGGGTTTGTTGTTAGATATTGTCTTTCTATCCAAAATTCGTTGTAATACTGTTGATAAGCTGTCACCATTCGTCTTAGATAGGCTCACCTACAAATATAGTAAAAATAAAGTATAATAACAAATAATTACTAAATTCCTAAGAACTAAGTAAAGAATTTTACATAATGTCAATTCAAAGTGTATAATTTTATTTCTAGTCATTAATGTCTCGGAGAATCATTACCAAAAAGTGAAGACCCTTATCCCTGATTCAGAGTGATCTAGAGGTAATAATTAGGAGTCTGTGAATTGTAACCCTGTTAGCTAAGTAATAGTTCTAGCTGAATCTTTACAGAGTAACTAGTCATTATTTCTACTCATTAATGTCTTGGAGAATTATTTAAAATACGAGTTTTTGACTGTTGCTAATGACGGCCAAGAAAGGCCTCATTGTGTTTTATGCAATGCTGTTATTAGTGCTGTATGAAATCCTCAAAGCTCAAGTGTTGCTGGGTAAGAAAGTAATATGAAAATATTGGAAGAACTATTTCAAGCCACATAGGGTAGCCTTGAAAAAACAGAAGTCAGATTTAACTGACAAGTTTTAACAATAAAAACTAGTGGTAGCTATGGAAGTTGCAAAAAATAAAAATAAATTTTATATATAAAAAAAAATACAAAATTTTATTTAAAAAAAATGAAAATCGCAGTATTTTTGCAGAAATCCTCATAAAACCTTGTTTATTCATCTAGTTATTGGATAAGCGAATAAAATTAAAATCCGAAACATATATTTATCCAAAATTGCAATTCAAAGACGTGTTTCCGACATATCAAGGAATGTCATGTAGTATCTGTTTTTGAAGTAAATGGCGTCTCCCATCTTTTCCTTTCAACTTGATCTGGCCATTGATCTTGGCTCATGTTCCCTATAACGCATTTTCGTCTTAAAGGGTTCAATTAGAAGGTTTCAAAGAAGAGATTCTTTTTTTTACAAAGAACTAGAAACTGCTACGAAATGTCGAGAGGTCATTGAGATGATAAGTTTCTACCCTTAGATATTGTTGACGCTCAAGATGATGTACAAGATGAATTTTTAGAACTACAAAATAATTCCTCAGCTTGCAATATATCTACATAATGGAATACATAATGCAATATGTCTCTACATGGTATATTTCTAAATATATCGCTACATAATACATTTCTACAATATATCTCTACAAAAATGGTACCTCAGTTTTGTCGCTCAATGCATCGTTCGTATCCTAAACATTATTGGTGTCATTTGTATTTACTTACTTCTGCGATATTGGACTTTCAACTTTTGTGCAGATAAACGATAAACGATTTTATTATCAAACGCCTTCCACGATCATGCCGATCAGCGGCAGTTCTTGTCATCATAAAATATAAGGCACTAAACATATAAAAATCACAGCCATAGCCATCGTCATACAAATTTATACGTTGATTCGAAATATCACAGAGTCAAACTAAAACTGAAAACATGAAAATATCCATCTATCTTAAAAAAAAAGTCCAAGTTCAAATTAAAGGAGCAAACTTTAAAAAAGAAAACGATTAAAAACAATAATGACTTAAAGCAAAATAATACATACACTTATTGACGGGCAGTATTGCCGAACGAGGGAACAAAACTACTTTATTATGAATAATATACAATAAGACTATTATAATATTATAAATAATGTTATACAATAAGACTGAATTATGAATTTTGATGTTATCATAAACAAAGGCTGTCTAAGTACAAAAGAGATTGTATTTAGACCAAATTAATTTTAAGACTTTCAAGGAAGAAGATGAAAGAAGATTTCCATCACGAGATATGGGCAATAAAAGCAGTAGTTAAAAGACACCAAGTAAACCAAAAAAAGAAGATTAATCCGACGAGCAAAAGCCGAAAACTTAAATGGGTCCAAGACCGTTCACAAGGTCTTGGACCTTGTGAACGGCTAGAGATAAATGAAACGACTAGAGATTGAATTTTAAGATTCCAAAGCAATTCTTTAAGTTTACTAAGGTTTGATATATTAAGAAATAAAAACAGGACATTTGCTTTTGAGAAACTTCGAAGTCAAATAGAAAAACTATAGCCACGATTTTAATAGATGCAACGGCAGCTGCAACCTTGCAAAGGCCAAACCACTGCCCATAATAACCGAAAATTAGCTACGCGTTGTTGATACAACATCTCAACAAAATTTTATTGATAACAGGATAATGGAACACACAATCTACCACAGGGAGATTTGAACTCGATCCTCAAGATTCTGAGGAGAGTGTCAAATCCACTCAGCTGTGGTAGCTGAATATTAAACTGAATTATGAATTTTGATGTTATCATAAACAAAGGCTGCCTAAGTGCAAAAGTGATTGCATTTAAGACCAAATTAATTTTAAGGCTTTCAAGGAAAAATATGAAATGGATTTCTATATGGAGATATGGGCAATAAAAGGAGTAGATAAAAGACATTAAGTAAACAAAAAAAAGAAGATTTATCTGACGACCTAAAGCCGAAGAAGTAAATGGGTCCAAGACATTTTGATGGCTAGAGATAAATGAAATGACTAGACATTGAATATTATCATTCCAAAACAATTCATTATGTTGACTATGGTTTGATATACTAAAAATAAAAATAAAACATTTGCATCCGAGAAACTTTGAAGTCCAATAGAAAAACTACGACCATGATTTTAATAGTTACAGCGGTAGCTGCAACCGTGTAAAGACCACATCACTGCCCATAATAACCCAAAATTAGAAACGCGTTAGAAAGAAACTGGTCAGTGAGAAAAAAAAATGTCGTTTCTAGCTGATCTCCAGGAATGGTAAATCTGTCTATTTATCTTCTATATATATATATATATATATATATATATATATATATATATATATATATATATATATATATCTATATATATAAAAATAAGTTGTCTGTCTGTGGATGGATGGATGGATGTGTCAGGTGACGTCACCTGAAAAAACTGGATTAGGTGACGTCAAAACTGAAAAAACTAAAAAAAGGCAAAAACTACAAAAAAAACTAAAAACTAATAAAAAAAATAAAAAAGCTAAAAAACTAAAAAAACTATAAAGGTAAAAACCAATAAAAAACTAAAAAAAAAACTGAAAAAACTAAAAAAAGGCAAAAACTACAAAAAAAAACTAAAAACTAATAAAAAAAGTAAAAAAGCTAAAAAACTAAAAAAACTAAAAAAACTAAAAAAAGGTAAAAAACTAAAAAAAATAAAAAATAAAAAAAAAACTAAAAAAAAGGAAAAAACTGAAAAATAAGCTAAAATAAAGGTAAAAACCAATAAAAAACTAAAAAAAAAAGGAAAAAACTAATAAATGACGACACTCAAAGAGAAAGCGACCAGGACAAAAGGAATGTTCGATTAGCAATCAACAAAGCACCGGGACACAGGGAGTATAAATGACGACCAGGACATAAGTAAAAAAAAAAAAAACTATCTATATATATAAAAATAAGTTGTCTGTGGATCTGTGGTTCGTGGATCAGGTGACGTCACCTGAAAAAACTGGATCAGGTGACGTCAAAACTGAAAAAACTAAAAAAAGGCAAAAACTACAAAAAAAACTAAAAACTAATAAAAAAAAAACTAAAAAGAAAAAAAAACTAAAAACTAATAAAAAAACTAAAAAATCTAAAAATCTAAATAAACTAAAAAAGAAAAAAAAAGGAAAAAAATAAAGGAGAAAAACAAAACTAAAAAACGAATGTATATACAGACCGGTACACCGGGATACAAATGACGACCGGGACACAGGGAATATAAATAACGACCGGGACACAGGGACACAACTACAACGGGGACACCGGGGGAAACAGGGGGATATAAATGACGACCGGGACAAAAAAACTAAAAAGAAATAAAAACTAAAAACTAATAAAAAAAACTAAAAAATCTAAAAATCTAAATAAGCTAAAAAAGAAAAAAAAAGGAAAAAAATAAAGGAGAAAAACAAAACTAAAAAACGAATGTATATACAGACCGGGACACCGGGATACAAATGATGACCGGGACCCGGGACACAGGGAATATAAATGACGACCGGGACACAGGGACACAACTACAACGGGGACACCGGGGGAAACAGGGGGATGTAAATGACGACCGGGACACCGGGACAGGGAATGGTCGATTAGCAATCACCATCAACAAAGCTCAAGGGCAATCATTAGAATCATGAGGTATAGATCTGAATACAGATTGTTTTCCCATGGACCATTATATGTTGCATGTTCAAGAGTCGGTAAACCTGACAATCTATTTATATGCAAAGACAATGGGACAGCAAAGAATGTTGTATATTCGCAAGTTTTACGTAGTTAAAACCATATATATATATATATATCTATATTCACAGGTGGGACATAGGGACACAACTACAATGGCGCGTAACTATTATGGCGCGTAACGACTTACGCGCGCGGGGGGGCTTGGGGGGGGGGCGCGAAGCGCCCCCACCAACTAGGTGTTGGGGTGGCGCGAAGCGCCACCCCAACAGCTAGTATATATATATAAAAATAAGTTGTTTGTTTGTGTGTCTATTGACTGACGTCGAGTTTTTGTGTCGACTGACGTCATGTTTATCGACTGACGTCATTATAAGGATTGAGCTGTATGTCGTCATGAAGTTGTTTCAACTTCACGACCGGGACACAGGGAATATAAATGACGATCGGGACACTCAAAGAGAAATTACAGACTGGGACACCGGGACACTAATAACGACCGGGACACAGGGAACATAAATGACGACCAGGACACAAGGACACAACTGCAACGAAGATGCCGGGGGCACAGGGGGGATATATAAATGACAACCGAGACACAGGGAATGTAAATGTACACAGGGAATATAAATGACGACCGGAACACTCAAAGAGAAATTACAGACTGGGACACCGAGACACAAATGACGACCGGGACACAGGGAATATAAATGACAACCGGGACACTCAAAGAGAAACTACAGACTGGGACACCGGGACACAAATGACGACTGGGACACAGGGAATGTTCGATTAGCAATCAGCATCAACAAAGCTCAAGTGCAATCATTAGAATTATGAGGTATAGATCTGAATACGTATTGTTTTTCCCATGGACAATTATATGTTGCATGTTCAAGAGTCGGTAAACCTGACAATCTATTTATATGCACAGACAATGGGACAGCGAAGAATGTTGTATATTCGCAAGTTTTACGTAGTTAAAAACATATATATATATATCTATCTATATTCACAGGTGGGACACAGGGACATAACTACAATGACGCGTAACTGATATGGCGCGTAACGACTTACACGCGCGGGGGGACTTGGGGGGACGCGAAGCGCCCCCGCCAACTAGGTGTTTTGGTGGCACGAAGCGCCACCCCAACAGCTAGTATTATCTAAATTTGTCTTAATAGTAAAACGTCTTTTCAAAAATAAACTTATAGGAATTTCAAAAAATAACCTGAAATTCCTAAAATGACGTCGGGTCGAAACAAAAAAATCAAACTTCGTCAAAGCAAACTTTGAAGTCAAATGGAAAAATTATAGCCATGATTTTAATAGATGCAACGGGGATTTTAATATGCAACGGGGATATTTTAATAGATGCGTTAATAGATAACGCATATACTGTGCTGGTACCGGCTGAAGTTTTGCATGTTTAAGACGAATAGGGACTGGCCTTGACAAAAACACTTGCTGAGTAGGTGCAAGCTCAGTCACCACATTAATAACTAATGCTAAATAAATAAAAAGATCATCAATTTGTTTAGTCCGTACATATCATTACATTGTCAAGATATTGTCAAACTCTTTATTTTTTGGTTTATTTATCAAATAGTGCGGGTAAGAAAATGGCTCGTGAACACATTTCAAATTCTACAAAGGGTTGCAATTGAAGAAAGAGCTGGGAACCAATTGGAGTCTAGTAAATATAATTTGACCTATTCAAGTCTGTAGTTGCGTTAGGTGGTTAGAGGATCCTACTGTGAAGAACTAGACGTGAAACAGGACTAAAATTATATGACGATGAATATCACGAATAATCAACCAAATTGACAAAAATTGTGTTTTGAAACTTACAAAAGTGTGTCCTAAATATTGCAGAAAATACGATATTTTGTGAATTTCAATTGTCTATTTCTATTTTTAATAATCAAATCACCATTTAATAATTGCTCAACAAATTTCTACAAAAGTGAGTGACCCCTCTATTGAAATACACAAAGAAGAAGAATATAGGGGTTAAATAATTGACGAAGATAAAAGCACAATAAAGTCATAAAAAATTGCAACTAAAAAGTTAGTTCGTGATATCCCTCCAGACACACGGAACAAAAGAGCTTAGATACTCTGTCATTCGTAGATGCCCAATTATAATGTAGGGGGTGAGGGGGGATTTGTCGATGTAAGCCGAGTCCTTAGTCAGTAGATGACGTTTCGTCTCTCAAGTAGTCCTAATATTTCATGTTGCTGTCCTACTGTCTAAAGAAAACGGGTTATAAAAGTTATTCTCATTCTGTTATCCTCATATACCCATCTATTACTCCTCTCCCCTCTACCTTATTGTTCTTTTTCTTATTCGTTTTTTCTTTTTTGTACTTGGATTTGTTGGAATGGAAATGCACATGTCATTTTCCAAACTTCGTGTGTATCCAGGGTTTCTGGCTGGTGAAAAAAAAATCGCTAGATTTTAGTGATTTTGTGGTTGATTCAGTGATTTTCTTCAATAATCTACTGGTTTGTGTGCTGAGTTAGTGATTTTTTTCTTTATGCAATGTAAAAATCACTAGAAATGGTGATAAATTATTAAGAGTGGCAACCCTGTGTTTTGTGAAAAGAAACTTTCAGACTTCCTGACTTTTCCATCGAAATTTGACAAGAGCACCCTCACATCCAAGGAACTTTCGTTTTTATTCGAAAAGGGGCTTTTTACCGTCGGTATCAGGTTTCGTTCGTCTTGTCGCAAAGTTCATGCTGCATAGCGGTTAAACAGCTGTGTTTGAATTTTAAAACTGATTCTGAAAAATACTTTCATTTTGGAATTGACCAAATAAATAGCTGAAAAATGGTCCAGTTTTTAAACTTGAAAAATTAACTTAATCCTTAGAAAGGCTTTTTGTGACAAACAGACAAATGGTTCTACTATTCTAGCGACAAAAACGGATTTGATATCCACTAGAGAACTAAAGCGTTAGTTATGGCTCAAGATTCCCCTATAATACAAGATTGAACTAACCGGGCAATTAAAGAATCAAGTTTTAAAATTCGCACATACATGAAATGAATATAAAATTATCTATTAATATAGATAATACCTAGTCCTGCCATAAATATTGATACAAATCTAAATGCTAATTAAATGGGCGTGGGAGGGGGACTAGTTGCCCTCCAATCTGTATTGTCACTTAAAAAGGACACTAGAACTTTTAACTTCCGTTTGAATGCACTCTCTCGATTTTCTAGGATCATTATTTCAATATGATCCCCCCTAGAAAAACAGAAAAAGTAAATACGCGTTTGTTATCTGTCTTCTGGTAAAAATAGCAAAATTTCACATTTTTGTATATAGGAGCTTGAAGCTCCTACAGTAGGGTCCTCTGGTACGCTGAATCTGATGGTGTGATTTTCATCAAGATTTTTTGAATTTAAGGAGTTTCCCCCTCCCTGTATTTCAAAAATCAGGCAAATTTACTCAGGCTCGTCCGTGCAGCGATCGATGAATAATGACCTAACAGAATTCGTCGGTGTTTTGAGGCGAATGGCAGCCATTTTGAATATTTTTTTACAGTTTGTAGTTCATTATATCAGTAATTAAATGTGAAAAAAATTTTCAAATCAAACCAGTAGTCTAAATTTTCTTAGTCAATTACCCGGTGTCAATATTTATGGCAGGACTCAACATTTGTTAACGATCCGTGAAAGAGAGAATCTAATCTGTTCTTTATATTCACCAGCTTTAGATTATTCAGAAACCTGGCGAAACCGTTTTTGTTCCGTGGCTCGTCCGTGCAGCGATCGATGAATAATGACCTAACAGACTTCGTCGGTATTTTCAGGCAAATGGCAGCCATTTTGAATAATTTCTTGCAGTTTTTAGTTCATTATATGTGAAAAAAAAAATTGAAATCTAACCAGTAGTCTAATTTTTCTTAGTCAATTACCCGGTATCAAAATTTATGGCAAGACTCAACGTTTGTTAACGATCCGTGAGCGAGTGAATCTAATCTGTTCTTTATATTTACCAGCTTGAGATTATTCAGAAACCTGGTGAAACCGTTTTTGTTCCTGGTGGTTGGTGGCATGTTGTGATAAACTTGGATAACACTGTTGCCGTGACTCAGAATTTTTGTTCAAGAACTAACTTTCCAATTTGTTGGCACAAAACAGTTCGTGGTCGGCCAAAATTGTCAAAAAAATGGTATCATGCCCTTAAAGAGCATGAACCAGAGCTTGCCAGCATAGCTGACACAGTGAATTTGAATGAAAATAGTGGCTTAGCCTCAGATAGCTCTAGTGATTCGAGTTCAAGTTCGAGTAGCTCGAGTTCAGGAGATGAAAGTTCTGCCAGTAATAGAGATAGTAATGAAGAAGACAGAATGATACCAAAGAAGAAAAGGTTGGTTGTTTTTGTTTCTTTTGGAAAAACGTTATGGGGAACGTCCCCCTCTTACTCATTTGTGTAGGTATTTTTAAAAATTTTCTCATTTTTCTCATTTGTTGGCATATGATAAATCAAATATTTCCTAGTATGATGTGGCTGAAAGCACATTTTTAGCAGTTGTCTTTAAATATAGGATTATATTAAAGAAAAGTTCATGAATTAGAAAGAGCTTCGTGTTGACGAATGCATAAAATGTGTTTCTAAAAATAACTAGCTTTCCTCTTTCTTTTTTTGTTATAATAGCGAATGCCATTGTAAATTTTATGCTTATAATTCTTAATCCGCTAAGCTAGCCTATTACAACTTTACCATTTAAGCTATATTTGTCCCATTTAGCATGAAATCGCTGTCACCCCTAGAGGTCTTGGTAACAGACCTTTTCCCCCAAAGTCACAAGTATTCAAGGGAAATCGGAACTTCCTGGGAGGGTTAAAGAGGAACACTTCAAATAGATTGGAATGGAGGAGGAGCTTGCGTAAATATGTTGGCCTGGGGCGCCTTGGTGCTGCGGCGAGTTGTTATTAGAAGTACTAATATTAGTATTAGTAATGTTACTTTAGTACTTTTGTACTTTTAGTACTTTTGTACATTAGTACTTTGTACTAATGTTAGTACAAAGTACTAACACTTTGATCCTGCTAATTTAAATTGCCTTGCTGATTCTCCCTTTGAGATAAGCTTAACAAAAGGTTTTTGGTAATTATTTTGGAAGCATAAAAGTTTGCAGATACGTCCTTTGGGCGTGACAGCAGTGATGACTCTTTTTCAATGACTGAGATGTGTACCGAAATGAACCATTGATAGTTCCTTTTCCTGTGTTAGAGTTGTGCCGTTTAGAAACGCAATCTTTTTTCCCTTGTCGTTTGACTTTTCAATTTAGTAATAATAATATTTTATTTATAACCCCTTTTTAACAAAACAAGGGGAGGAAATTACACTAAAAAAAAAGAATAAAAGTAAATATAGAGATACATGGACAACTAGACCTTTATCTCAGCTGAAGGTCTATCTGATAAACCTTTATCAGACACACGGATAATGTTATGGTTTGGACCTAAGGACACAAAAGGTATATCCTGTTAAATTAGAACAAAGCAACTTAAACAATTGATTAATGTCGGTACAACCATACTTCTCAGTAATACGTGTATTATGATATGAAGTGGGAAACTACAGCAAAAACTTGTAATATCTAAAATGAGCAGTAAGGATCTGAAGTAAATCTTTCTTATTCGGTGACGAATAACTACCAGTTGAAAACAAGACAAAATGCTCACAATTCATGGTCACATTTTAGTTAAATATCAGCGAAAATATTTTTGACAGTTTTGGTACAATTTTTGTATAACCAATCTGCAACTTTTCTTCAACATCTCTCAGAACTTAGAGCCGCAAACAAGGGAGCGCAAAACAAATACATATTTCTAACCACCGTGAACTTCTGACGAACCAAAGATACGATACGAAGTACTAATTTCTGACGAACCAAAGGACAAATTATGAGCTGATGATTTGGGATTGAAAATTAATATTCGCATTTATCAACATTCAAAGACATACCAATATTCTGAAATATCCTAGAAAGACGTTGCACAGATAATGGCAAAATAGACTTGGTCCGGCCTAAAACTGGATTCAATACTGGATTCAATACCTGGATAATAAAGTTGGACCAATAAATGTTCACACGACGATGATAGAATCAGAACTGAACTAAGTAATCTTAATTTGTTGCTTTTATTCACTTAAACCTCAAAAGACTTCATTTTCAGGTGTCAAGGTGTCAGGTGTCATCACGGCATCCTTTTAGTTCTTAAAGCTACGTTCTGGCAGGAGTCAAATCTTGATTCGGCTGTCGTATTTTCCATTACTTGAAGAAGAAGCATCACGGCTTCTTCTTAGTTCTTAAAGCTACGTTCTGGCAGGAGTCAAATCTTGATTCGGCTGTCGTATTTTCCATTACTTGAAGAAGAAGCATCACGGCTTCTTCTTAGTTCTTTAAGCTACGTCCTGGCTAGAGTCAAATCTTGATTCGGTTGTCGTATTTTCCATTACTTGAAGAAGAAGCATCACGGCTTCTTCTTAGTTCTTAAAGCTACGTTCTGGCAGGAGTCAAATCTTGATTCGGCTGTCGTATTTTCCATTACTTGAAGAAGAAGCATCACGGCTTCTTCTTAGTTCTTAAAGCTACGTTCTGGCAGGAGTCAAATCTTGATTCGGCTGTCGTATTTTCCATTACTTGAAGAAGAAGCATCACGGCTTCTTCTTAGTTCTTAAAGCTACGTTCTTACAGGAGTCAATCTTGATTCGGCTGCCGTATTTTCCATTATTTAAATAAGAAGCATTACGGCTTCTCCTTAATTCTTCAAACTACGTTCTGGCAGGAGTCAAATCTTGATTATGTTTCCGTATTTTTCATTACTTGACGAAAATAAGATTCTTCGTGTGAACGAATTTATGGTTAGTTTCTGTTTAGAATTAAATAAAAAAAACAAGTTTTTTTAACTGAAAGTAAGGAGCGACATTAAAACATAAAACGAACAGAAATTACTTCATATATGAAAGGGGCTGCTTCCTCATCAACGCCCCGCTCTTTACGCTAAAGTTTGACTCTTTCTCTCAATTCTTCTTTTTGAAACAGTAAAAAACTTTAGCGTAAAGAGCAGGGCGTTGATGAGGAAGCAGCCCTTTTCATATATGAAGTAATTTCTGTTCATTTCAAGTTTTAATGTCGCTCCTTACTTTCAGTTAAAAAAAACTTGTTTTTTTTTTATTTAATTTCTGAACGTTTTTGAATCAATGCATGTTTTGATTTTGGCTCTCCTCAGAGGAATAATTGAAACGAAATTTGTATATATATTTTTTTTGGCTAAATGGCTTTCTCATAATTTTGATCGAATGATTTTGAGAAAAAAGAGCGGAGGGGGGGGGAGCCTAGTTGCCCTCCGATTTTTTGGTTAATTAAAATGGCAACTAGAACTTTTAATTTTTTACGAATCTTTTTATTAGTAAAAGATTTACGTAACTTATAAATTAGCTTACGTAAAGAACTTTTGTATTCTCATGTTTTTATTACATATATGAGGGGGTTCGCCCCCTCGTCAGTACCTCCCTCTTTACAATAAAGCTTAAATTTTGTCCCAATTCATTAAGAATGACCCCTGAATCACAAAAGCCGTAGAATAAATAGTTGAAATTACTAAAAATACTTTAGCGTAAAGAGCGAGGTATTAGGAGGAGGTGAGCGCCTCATCTGGGTAATAATTTCTGTTTGTTTTAAGTTTTAATGCTGCTCCTTACTTCCAGCTGAGAAAAACTTTTTCATATTTTTTTAAATAATGCTAGTAAATCCTGCGCTCCCTTCATGGAAATTTTCTTCCCCCATGACAAATTCTCGATGGAAAGTTCCCCCAGCATATTCCCCTCTTCTCAACCCCTCCCCCCAACCAAAAAAATCCTCCTGAAAACGCCTGTACACTTCCCAATAACTATTACTATATGTAAGCACTGGTCAGAGTTAGTAACTTGTTGCCCCTCCCACGGGGACTGTGGGGGAGTAAGTTGTCCCCAAAGACATAGTTATAAGGTTTTTCGACTACGCTGAACAAAATGGCTATCTCTGAATTTTGATCCGTTGAATTTGGGAAAATAATTAGCGTGGGAGGGGGCCTAGGTGCCCTCCAATTTTTTGGTCACTTAAAAAGGGCACTATAACTTTTCATTTCCGTTAGAATGAGCCCTCTCGCAACATTCTAGGACAACTGGGTCGATACGATCACCCCTGGAAAAAAAAAACAAAAAAAAAACAAATAAACACGCATCCGTGATCTGTCTTCTGGCAAAAAATACAAAATTCCGCATTTTTTAGATAGGAAATTGAAACTTCTACAGTATGGTTCTCTGATACGCTGAATCGGATGGTATGATTTTCGTTAAGATTCTATGACTTTTAGGGGGTTTCCCTCTTTTTTCGAAAAATAAGACAAATACTCTCAGGCTCGTAACTTTTGATGGGTAAGACCAAACTTGATGAAACTTATATATTTAAAATCAGCATTAAAATGCGATTCTTTTGATGTAGCTATTGATATCAAAATTCCATTTTTTAGAGTTTTGGTTCCTATTGAGCCGGGTCGCTCCTTACTAAAGTTCGTTACCACGAACTGTTTGATGATGAATTGATTAAAAAAAAAACTTTCCAAAAAAGAAATTTTTCAAAGAAAAGTATTTGCCATATTAAACCTAAGATCGGTAGAAATAAAAACCTTTGATAATTCAAACTCGAAACGACCAAAATTTACTATTAAAGAATAAATGAAATCCGAAACAAACAGAAATTAAATAAACAATCATAGCAACTCAACATATAACAGCTATTAATGTAAATGAATAAATCTTAAGACGAATAAAATTTAAATTGAATATGCTAATCAAGCTTAAAACGAACAAACATCACTACAAACAAGAATTTGCCTACTGCTCCATTTCCTAACTCTAAAAGTGTATAGCCTACTGTGTTATTGGCGCTTTACTGAAAACGAACTGTTACAAATATTTTCTTTTGTACTTGTTACAACATAGAAAATAAAATGAATGTTACAGTGAAATAAAATCTTGAACTATTCAGCTTTCAGCAATTCAATTCGTTTCATATTAAATATTCATTTAAATTTATTAGTTCTTTCCAAGCCTGGTCAAGACACATATAGTTTTCACTACAATCAAGAGCGTGGCTAATGACCGATTCCTTAACTATGGAAATCTAAAGCCTTCTGCGTAATTTGTGCTTCACTAAAAACAAATCAAAAAGTTCGTTGTAACGAACTGTAAGTAAGGAGCGACCCGGCTCAATAGTAACCGAAACTCTAAAAAAATAGAATTTTGATACCAATAGATTCATCAAAAGAATTGGATTTTTATGCTGATTGCAAATATATAAGTTTGATCAAGTTTAGTCTTACCCATCAAGTTACGAGCCTGAGAATATTTGTCTTATTTTTCGAAAAAAGAGGGAAACACTCCCCGAAAAGTCATAGATTTTTAATGGAATTACACCATCAGATTCAGCGTATCAGAGAACCCTACTGTAGTGGCTTCAAACTCCTGTCTGCAAAAATGTGGAATTTTGTTTTTTTGTTTTTTTGCCAAAAGAAATATCATGGTTGCGTGATTAAAAAAAAAATTCCACCAGGGGTGATCGTATCGACCCATTGTTCCTAAAATATCGCAAAAGGGCTCATTGGAACGGAAATTAAAAGTTATAGTGCCTTTTTTAAGCGACCAGAACATTGGATGGCAGCTAGGCCCCCTCCTACGCTCATTTTCTTCCGAAGTCACCCATCAAAATTTTGAGATAGCCATTTTGTTCAGCATAGTCGAAAAATGTAATGACCGTGTCTTTAGGTGTAAAATAGCCCCCCACAGTCCTCGGGGGACGGGCTGTAAGTTGTGAACTTTGCTCATTGTTTACATCTAGTATTTGTTATTGGGAAGTATATAGCCATTTTTGGGGGGAAGTGAGGGTGAGCTTGGGATGGCTTTCTATGTGGAGAATGTTCCTTGGGGAGGAAAATTTTCGGGGAATGAATATTCCAGGGAAAACGTTACACAAGGGGGAGGCTTAACAGAAATACTACACGAAATTCGTTTTAATTGTCTTAGATTCTCTTTGCCAAATTTGTTATGTGAAGATGTTCCGGGGAACTATCTAGGGGATTTTTTCGGCGTGTTTTGGTTCCTGGGAAATAATTTCCACGGAAAAGGACATTTCTGGAGTGATTGAGAAACCGATTAGAGATTGATAAGACAGTTGAACGCAACTTTAAATGAACATTTCGACCCTATCCAAGGGCCGTCCTCAGCAAAACAAATGAAGAAAAAACGAATTTAAAAGAACTTGTTCACCCCGAAAAATAGGCATAAAACAGGTTGTTCGAGAAGCATTTGCAATTAGAATCAAAATACTTCTTTAACTAGGGATTTGGGGAATATTCAATTAATGCCTTATATAACAAATTTAATTAAAAATGATTTAACTAATTATATTAAAAATCAGTAAACAATTCCGCTCAAACTGCTACGGATAGACCTTCTAGGCTGGCTGCAAAAAAAAAAAGGCAAGATCAAACAGTTCGTGGTAGCGAACTGTAGTAAGGAGCGACCCGGCTCAATAGTAAACGGAACCCTAAAAAACGGAAGTTTGATGCTAAAAGATACATCTAAAGAATCGAATTTTCATGCTGATTCTAAAAATACAAGTTTCATTAAATTTAGTCCTTTTCATCAAAAGTTACGAGCCTGAGAAAATTTGCCTTACTTTGGAAAATAGGGGGAAACATCCGCTAAAAGTCATAGATCTTAACGAAAATCACACCATCGCATTCGGCGTATCAGAGAACCTCATAGAAAAAATTTCAAGCTCCTATCTACAAAAATGTGGAATTTCGTATTTTTTGCCAGAAGACAAATCACGGGTGCGTGTTTATTTGTTTTTTGTTTTTGTTTTTTTTCCCAGGGGTCATCGTATCGACCAAGTGGTCCTAGAGTGTCGCAAGAGGGCTCCTTCTAACAGAAATGAAAAGTTCTAGTGCCTTTTTTAAGTGACCAAAAAAATTGGAGGGCACCTAGGCCCCCATCCACGCTCAGTTTTTTCCCAAAGTCAACGGATCAAAATTGAGATAGCCATTTTGTTCCGCATAGTCCAAAACCATAATAACTATGGCTTTGGGAATGGCTTACTCCCCCACAATCCCTTGGGGAGGGGCTGCAAGTTACAAACTTTGACCAGTGTTTACATATAGTAATGGTTATTGGGAAGTGTACAGACGTTTTCAGGGGGATTTTTTGGTTTGGGTGGGGTTGAGGGGTGGGGGCTATGTGGGAGGATCTTTCCTTGGAGGAATATGTCATGCGGGAAGAAAAATTCAATGAAAAGGATGCAGGATTTTCTAGCATTACTATAAAAAAAAACAATGAAAAAATAAACATGAAAACGTTTTTTCAATTGAAAGTAAGGAGTAGCATTGAAACTTAAAACGAACAGAGATTATTACGCATATGAGGGGTTCTAAAAATACTTTAGCATAAAGAGCGAGGTATTTAGGAGGAGATAAATACCTCGCTCTTTATGCTAAAGTATTTTTAGTAATTTCAACTATTTATTCTACGGCCTTTTTGATTCAGGGGTCATTCTTAAAGAATTGGGACAAAACTTACGATTTAGTGTAAAGAGCGAGGTATTAACGAGGGTACAAACCCCCTCGTATACATAATAAAAATATAAGAATATAAAAGTTTGTTACGTAAGTTAATTCTTAAGTTACGCATATTTTTTACTAATAAAAATGTTCGTTAAAAATTAAAAGTTCTAGTTGCCTTTTTAAGTAACCGAAAAATTGGAGGGCAACTAGACCTCCTTCCCCACCCCTTATATCTCAAAATCTTTTGATCAAAACTAAGAGAAAGCCATTTAGCCAAAAAAAAAGAATTAATTTACAAATTTCATTTTAATAATTTATGTGCGGAGAGCCAAAATCAAACATACATTAATTCAAAAACGTTTAGAAATTAAATAAAAAAAACTAGTTTTTTTTAACTGAAAGTAAGGAGCGACATTAAAACTTAAAACGAACAGAAATTACTCCGTATATGAAATGGGTTGTCCCCTTCGCAATCCCTCATTCTTTACGCTAAAGTTTACTCTTTGCCACGATTCTACTTTTTAAAACAATTAAAAGCTTTAGCGTAAAGAGCGAAGGACTTTGATCGGTTTCTCAGTCACTCCAGAAATGTCCCCTTCCGTGGAAAGTATTTCCCAGGAACCAAAACACGTGGAAAAAATCCCCTGGATAGTTCCCCAGGAACACCTTCACATAAAAAAAATATAGCAAAGAGAAAGTAAGACAATTAAAAAGAATTTCGTATAGTATTTCTGTCAAAGACCCCCCCCCCCAGTGTAACTTCTTCCCTGGAATATTCACTCCCCAGAAATTTTCCTCCCCGGCTCCCCAGAGAAAGCCATCCAAGCACACACACACACACACCCAAAAAATGTCTGTATACTTCCCGATAACAAATACAAGATGTAAACAATGGGCTAAGTTCACAACTTTCAGCCCTTCCCCCGGGGACTGTGGGGGCTATTTTACACCTAAAGTCACAGTTATTAGACTTTTCGACTCTGCTGAACAAAATGGCTGTCTCAAAATATGAGCCCTTTTGCGATATTCTAGGAACATTGGGTCGATACGATCACCCCTGGAAAAAAATCACATGTAGATATAGGGTCAAAATATTCATTTAAAGTTGCGTCCACTGTCTTATATAAAAAAATTCTCACTTGTTCTACTTTTTGTTCATAATAGAATGGCATTGTGCGTTTCGTCACTATTTAAGAATCTTTCAGGGTGAATGGTCCACAAGCAATTTTACATTGAGGGGGGATTCTCAGCGAGGATGGAACTGTCTGAAGGGAATTTGACGGGGAGGGTGTACTTTACGTTTGAGGAAATTTCCACGGAGGAGTATTCCGTGAGCTTAAGGGGTATACTTCATAGAGGCTGAGCCAGATTTACCGATATTATTTGAAAAACGAACAGAAATTTTGCTATATGAAGGGTTCCCCTCTCATCAATACCTTACTCTTTACACTAAAGTTTGACTGTTTACTAAAATTGAAACACGAGGGCCGTTTAATTAGAATAGGAAGCTTTTTTAAAAGTGCTAATAGATTCAGCGTAAAGACCAAGATATTGAGGAGGGGGGCAACCCTTCATATCTGGAATAAATCTATGCAAATTTTGTTTTAATTTTTCATATGCGGTGAGCCAAATTGGAACCTGCATTAGTTGAAAAACATTCAGACATTAAATAAAAAAAAGTTTCTTTTTAATGAAAGTAAGGAGCTGAGATTAAAATCTAAAACGAACAGAAATTATTCTATATTTGAAATGGCCTGTCCCTCCTCGACGCCTCGCCATTTACGCCAAAATTTTGATTATTCTAAAAAGTAGAAATGTGACAAAGAGTCAAACTTTAGCGTAAAGAACGGGGCGTTGAGGAGGGGGACAGCCTCTTTCATATACAGAATAATTTCTGTTCGTTTTAAGTCTTAATGTCGCTCCTTGCTTTCAGTTAAAAAAAAAACTTTCTGTTTAATTATATTACAAATATGTTCTTTTTTTCTTACTACAACATTGTAAATCAAACGGAAATCACAGTGAAATAAGATCTTGAAATAATGAGCTTTCAGTAATTAATATTATATTTATCAAATGTTCAGTATAATTTCATTAGTTCTCTCCAAGACTTTTCAAGACACATATAGTTTTCGACACAAAGGCAACGATATAGTGTTGTCTATTTGTTTTTCTGGCCCTCAAAATTTGTTTTTCTGGGCCTCAAAATTTGTTTTTCTGGCCCTCAAAATTCCATTGAAAATAAATAAAATACTTTTATTCTTAGGATATATTGTAGAACGTGCAATACCTAGTTTTAGTAACATAAAATCTGGCAGCAAACGCAAAATTTGACTCCTATAAGAACCTATCTTACCACGGATCTGAACAGGTCACGTTCTGCCTCCAAGCATGCAGATTGAAGATCGTTGTACGATTCCGTCGAAGACGACGCTCTAGCGTTGCATGTGGCAAAGAGCCGTAAGGCTTATTATATATTTACAATATTCACTAATATTCCTAGCTGTAGTAGTATTAACTTTCTTCCCCAAGACACCATCAGCAACTTCACAGATTATTTTTCTAAAATCATTCCATCCATCTTCCACATTGTCAAATTTTAAACTCTCAAGTTTAACATTCAACTGTTCCTGGAAAGTTTCTCTCAAATTTTCATCCTGGAGTCTACCAACGTCGCAACTTTTCGGGAGGTAGTTACCCTTCCAAGATTTCAGCTTTAAATTAACCTTAGACAGTAGTAGATGTGATCTTTACTTTTAACATCAATAACATCACTCCTACATACCCTAGTATCTTGTATTGATCCTGCTAGTCTTCGGTTTACAATAACACAATCAATCAGCTTGTACAGCAACGGTTCTTCTATCTGTGAGTGTAATCTGAGAAATGTTGAGAAGACGTTGAGAATTGTAGGAATTATTTTTTCCGAAATCCACTTCATAGGGAAGGAGTGGTCGTAGAGATTTCGGAGGTTGTTCGTTCGACTAGAAATATAAAGTTCTAGTCCCGCTTTTAAAAGTTGAACTGTCAGTTCCTGTTAAATAAAATCTTCGATCCTGAATTTGTGAGATTTGCAAGAAGTAATATTATTGTTTATTAAACATTCAGTTTATTTGCATTAGTTTTTTTTAACTTTTCTGCCTCCGAGCGCGCAGACTGAAGATCATATCACTTCTAAATCAAAGGCCGCATCTCTATGTTTACAGTAAAAGATCGGCTGATGCAGATTACCCAACTAGCTCAAAACGACCCTGAATAGCAAAAACTTCAATATTGAAACTTCGGAGCCATCTATAGCCTTTAAATGCATTACTGTCTGGTTTCCCGTAGCAATTAGTGCTTGTGTTGATTTATTGTTTCAATTTTCGCGACTTAAATTCGGTAACCCTCAGTTTACACCTTACCAAGGTTCAGGAAATAAGCGTTGGTTCACATTACCATGAACTTACCATACGCCAGTTTTTCTCATAAAATTACCGCTATTAAGCAAATATTTTCTCCTAGTAATTAGGGCTTGTGTTGTTTTATTGTTTCAATTTCGGCGACTTAAATTCGGTAGCCTGTGCATTAAAAGTTAAATTACCAGGACTTAGCTCAGCTTATACCTTACCAAGGTTCAGGAAATAAAGCGTTTTTGTTCAATTTTGGTCAGTTAAATTCGGTAACCTGTGCATTAAAAGTTAAATTACCAGAACATAGCTCAGCTTATACCTTACCAAGGTTCAGGAAATGAGCGTTGACTTACATTACCACGAACCTACTTACACCAGTATTTCTGATAAAATTACCATTAATAAGCCAGAGTTAATTTTGAAAGATCAATTACTACAAAACCGCGCTTCTTTTGCATTATGGCTCTTAACTATAAGAAATGAGGAATTTGCACTCCCAAGTCTGTTTAGCTTTTACGTATGCTGAAATATTTTAGCCTATAGTATTAGTCTACAGTCTTGGCTTGCGATTATTAGACATATATATGTACAGTCTGTAGGTACATACATACATATCTAATAGTTACTCCAGGAATAATAGGGAAACAAAAACAAATTAGAAGTACAAAAATGTACTCGCAATTCAAAGGTAACGAGATTTGTTTTTTTAAAGTGACATTGAAGGGGTCTTAGCATGCCAGACAGTGACGTTGAGGTTCTATTAAGGTGTTTTTTGTTTTGTTTTTATCTTGTTCTTTTCATTTTGAATTTTTCTTTGTAGTTTTTGTTTAGTCAGTTGTTCCCTGTTCATGCTGAGGAATTTTTACGTCCTTGCTCCTCGGAATTTCCTTTGTTTGTTTGCATGATCCAAAAAAGTTGCAGAGGGTTTTAACTGTTTATTTAAATTTGGCAGCTCAATTTTTTAGAATTTGTTCGCATGAGTACTCAATGATCCAATTCGAGTGCCATTTCTGAATTAAACTGATTATTTTTATTTATTTTTTAGGAGGAAGTTTACTCGGACTCCGCCACGAGAAATGAAATAAGCACTGCCTTGTAGTTAATTCGATGTTTTGCCATGATCTTTTGAGAAGACGAATGATAGGAGTTCTTCAACAAATTAATTCTGGAATTAAAACTATATTCAACTTTAGGGTTAATTCTGTTTTGCTTTTCCATTATATATAATTGTTTTCACTAAATAATCAAAAACATGTATTTGTATTAGATGAGTTTTTCTCTTCATTTTTGCTACCCTTAAGCAAGGGGACAAGGGGGTTTTATCGAGGGGGTACTTCGATTCAATTCTGGGGAGAGTAGTGATTGATCGAGCGTAACAGTCGCAAATTGCTAATCAGTTATGTAGTCCTTTTTGGGCAAGTAGGATGGTGTTTAAAGCATATTTTATGATAAGGAAATTACAATGTCTGGGTTTTATGCTGACTAGCTTTATTGTTTCAAGTGATGCCAAAACAAAAACTTTACTTTACAAAAGGAGAAAGGGAGGATTTTACAGTGGGATTCGGTTATATAAAGCAAGGTATTTCGGAGCTTTTTTGGGGACAATAGTGATAGGTCGTTCTAGTAGTTGCAAACTGCAGCTTTTAATTCTACAGCCGTTTTTTGCTTGTTGGGAAAGTAGAATAATTCTTCCTAAAATTTTAAAATCGAGGAGGGTACTTTGATTTAATCTTTGGGAGAAAAGTAATTGATCGGGTGTAATAGTTCTAAATCGTAACTCAGTTATGTAGCCCTTTTTGCTTATTTAGAAACTAGAATGATTTTAGTAGCATTTTCAAAATAAGTCTCATGATAGGGAAATTAGAATGTGTGGGCTTAATGCTGACTAGTTTTATTACTTCAAAGGATACCGACAAGATGTATTGCAAAGATGAACTTTTTTCTTCTGTTTCTATAAGTATAACAATCATTCTTCTCAGTTAATTTTATGACTGTTCATTGTTGATGTAAGTTCATTGTAAAGGGGTGGTAACAGGGAGCTTACTATTAGTCATAAATTACAAAGCTTTATATGTCACAATTTTAAAACAAAAGCCTTTTGTTATCCAGCAACGGTCTCCAGAACTATTTACCAGTGTTGTCATATAAGATTTTTCGTTAATTATTACGGCTTTGTTCTGCGAAATGTACAGATATTAAGTTTCATAATTGTTACAATTAGTCTTAGTACAAAAAGAGAGTGGAATTGTGCAACTTTCCCAAAATGTGTTTGACTTTTTATTTGAGCGTGCTCAGACTTGATACCCAGATTCCAGAATGTTTACAAAAGGCTATCTTCATATTTAAAAGATACAGAAATAGGTAAAACACATATTTTCTCTTTACTTACTTCTTGTTTCCATCTTCTTTTTGGTTTTTCTCCACCACTTCATCAGTTGTTTCAATTTGCAAGAATTTAGGGGAGGTAGAGAGTCGGGATCTTTTTTTCATTTTTTAATGATGATAAAAGAAAGGGTTTTTCAAAATCTAGGAGGGGAGTGTTCTTTTTAGTGAAAATACCAAAAGAATGTATTTTTCAAAACCAAATCTGATTATTGCGCCTGCACTTCAAAATCTTATTAAATGCCATTTTGGATAAGCAGTGGAGGGAGAGCTTAGAGGAAGCAATGAAGGATTATTTTAGGCAGGCCCTAAAAAATCGCAATGAAAGTAACTTCGGTTCCTTTGTTTGATGTCATATTGCGTGTTGATTTGTTTCTTTAATGTTAACAGTAATAATGTTAAAATGGGAATTTGACTACTATGCATACCATCAGTGCCTACTTGTTTTCATTTTACGGAAGAGAAAGAAAAAGAATATTTTTAAACCTCTTTCGTATTTCTTCCTAAATCAAAGATATTAATTGAAAGGAATGTGATTGTTTGATTTAAAAAAAAAACTTTTTTATTTGTAAATTAATATTTTACTCTTAAATCGCCTTTACAAATAATTTTCGTTTAGACAACTTATTGAACAGTGTTTTAAGCAATGGTATGATTCAAAAATTGAGAATTATGATATTACTGTGGCTTTTTAAATTTGATTAAAAAAGAAAAAATGGCATAAGTAATCAAAACATAGCAAGGCAAGTTTTAGTTAGGTTTAAGTTAAGTTTTAAGTTAGTTTGATTTTTTCCCAGTATACAGCTCTAAATATTTGTTTCCTATTTTTAGAGGGGGGAGAGGGTAATTAGTGGCTTAAAAATTCGCTTTTCTGAAAAATGTTAATTGACACTAATATGTGTGGCGACATCAAAACACACGTAATTCATGTTGCCGAATGCGTATTATTACTTATTCATGGCATATTACATGTAAATATAATAAAATTTAATAATATAATATAATTTATATAATATATAATTATATAATATATAATTATATATAATATATTATTATTATATATAATTATTATATAATATATTATTAATGAATACAATATATATAATATATAATCATGAACATCGAGGAGTTTAGAATTTCATAATGTAGAAGACAAATGTAATTACCAGGGAAGTTGTTTAATGATAGTTTTTATGAGTAAGGGGCTAAATAATTTCGTCTCCACCAAAATACTTTAGGTAGTGGGTCATAGCGGGTCTGCATGCCTAATGTGTTGGGTACAATTTTTCTGCATATTATGTAATAAGAATTGTTTTCTAACTTCACACTGTCCAAATACTTTACCCCCACCGCTAATGTGCAAGTATATAACCCAAATTATATATTTTCCATCTATTATTCCCCTCCTTTTCTATATCTTTTGTTCTTTTTCTCCTATATCTTTAACCTCCCCTCAAATCTATATTGACTGTTAAAAGGGCACTAAAATTTGAATTGTCAATCGAATTAGCTGCTTTAAAAATTTCAATGATATTTCTAGCTATTATAGAGTCCCACTGCCTAAGATATTGCTTATATCCCTTTTTGAAAACCTGTATTCGTATAGTTGTTTTTCATTTTGAAACCCCTCCTAAACGTTTAATAAAAGGTATTATTTTTATAGATTTTCTGTCTTGTGAGGCAGGGGATTATCTCACTCTTGTAGTATTTTGCTTGAGAGATCGAGCCCAGTCCCTCTCTGCTTGGGGGCAAAGAATCGGAAATGGCCTAACACTACTCCTGTTACTGCCTGAACAGCCCTTTTCCAGGGGTTTCTTGTCATTTCTGAAGTACACAAGGGGTCTTGACACCTCTCAATCGATGTCCATGCCACAATAACCATTTAGCTCTTTATTTCCTCTTAATGTTTTAATTTTGTCGCCCAAATTTGAAACAAACCCCGGGCAAAACAAGTTGCATGTTTTAGTTACTTAGTTATTGTAAATGATGGATGATAAACTTTGTATCAATGGCAGGTGGTAGCAATGTATACTGCTTTTTAACTCAATAATGTGATAACATACATAATGTGTTTCGCTTCCGAATGGTCGAGTTAATTCCTCTTAGTGGAGTAAATTAATACGGTTGAAGTTTTTTTTTTTTTTGCCATGAAATCTGAAGGTCCCCACATTTCGCAAGCGAAACTGAACTGTCGCAAATTTTTTGGCTGTCAGATATTGGCCTAAATATGTACTTCCGCCACTTAGCCCAAATTTTGTTGAAACTTGGTGAAAAGGCCACTGATAAAGAAAAAAGAATAACGGCAGGATTGTGGACCATTTCGGTGGCCGGATTTCGCCATTTTCACGGAGTCAGGCCTAAATTTTAGAATGATATTTTCTTAATGGAGGAAGGGAATAGCCAAAAACAAGACTATTCTATTTCTGGTTTATCATCTGTTTTTGACGCCAATATGTTGAGTATAAGTCTTAACTTTGGCAACATGGTGAGGCGCTCAAGTTTCTCACGTTCTATATTTAAAAAGTCTTTCTATATTAAATCACTGAATCATGTAACGACGGTACCTTTGCTTAAAATTTTGAATTTTCAAATTATTTTTCCCTTTTTCGTTTCACGACAAGCATCTGGATGAAACGAACATTTTTTAAAAATTTTCTTCGTATGTCTGGCTTATCAAACATTTGCTTTCGAAAAGAAATTTCTTACCGAATATGTAATTTCATTTACCCTGCTAGTCTGGGCATGAGTTTTGGATTCCGCCTACGGAAGACCTCGGGCCTAAGTTATCCAAACGTATTCATTATTGAGGTCAATCCAGAAGTCGCTTAGCTAGAAAAGGGTGGCTATAGAAATTGTTCCGGGTACACACCTGGATAGATTTTGTGATAAGGTATTCTCCTCGGACAGACAAAGGTCCCATTTTTTCAGAAAGTAGATTAAAAAAGGGTCATATTTTATAAGTTTTTTTTTATTGTTTAAAAGATATATTGGCACAGTCATGTCTCAAGATCGTATCTGACATTTTCTCGGATCTGATATAACTGCAAAAACCGTTTACTGAGCTATTCTCAAAGAGAGGATTAGCAGAGTTATTTATAGATTGAGAGGTCAACGCGTGATAGAACCTTAAGCTACCCTGCTTCTCTTTCCTTGAGAATAACTTTTTTCAAGTTATCTCTTAAGCGTAGAAATATCAGATACAACCATAGGCGTGATACTTATCACTGTTATGTCTTTAGAATTATAGAAATGTTTGTACAATTCTAAATGTGTAGCTTGCTATTTCCGGGAATTGCACCGTCGTTACAGTTTCAAGTTTGGGGGAGGGGGCAGTTCACTTTGGGGAGGGGGGTAGTTTTAAGTATCTTTAATTTTACTATCGCTACAATTTTTAGGTGTAGGGGGGGGATTTATGCCTAGAACTTCTTTTTTATTTTCAGGAATGGTACTGTCGTTAAAGTTTTAATCAGATATGTGTTTTAAAGATAATTTATGTTGTATATTTGTTAGTTCAAATTACTATTTATTCCGTCAGTGACAATTGTATTCATGCTGATTTTTTTTTAAATAAAAGAGTTTACAGTTCTCCTCCTAATTCGTTTTCTGATTTGGAGTGTCTCCTATTTATATATCCTGCTCTTGTTTAAAACTATAAAAAAACGCAAGTGAGTAAAATATTCAAAACTAGAAGCAAAAGCAAATTATTGATTCGTCTTATGAGATTAATTACAATTGAGCTTTGTATCGCAACTCGACTTGAGGTATCTGACCAACTTTCACAGGGTAGATATCAGCGGCGTCAATTCACGAAAATGTAGGGGCGGGTGCAAAATGTATTTTTTCAAAGTGTAGGTCGGGGAGGGGTAAAATTGTGTTTATCAATCATTCTTTTTAATGAAGAAACAAAAAAGTCATTTTGTATTACCCCCCTCCCCTCCCCCCGAAAAAAGGATTTTTCAAAATCTAAACGGGGAATGTCCCCCCTCCCAATTGATGCTACTGGTAGAAATTAGATAAGCAGGAAAAAACGTAATTATCCCTGTTGTCAAGTTAATGCAGTTTATAAGACTTCCCGCTTTACAAGTTTTGGTTTTTCGTCATGTTTGGCAGCTCTGGCTTTTAGCTAGATTTTTTTATGCTTATACAATACGGTAATGACGGCAGCTGCCTTAGAACTTTCATCGCGTATTTAAGCAAGAGAAAAGAAAATCAATGACCCCCCTCCCTCTGGAAAGTCTCACCTGAAAATTCACTCCCCTCCCCCGAAAATTTTCCCTGCATGTAAAATAACGACCATATTTTGAAAGTAAAAGTATTTGAAAATTTAAGTTAGGATTATTAACTTACCTTTGGGGTGTTGTTAGATAATTAAATCCAGAAAGGGTGAACGAAAGCTTGTGTCAAGTATTTGTGTTCAGGGACCTCTGATTTCAGTCAGGGCAAGAAGCATTCGTAAGATTAAGAGGGCATGGGACGAGGGGATTATACCTAAAAACCATGCAACGGTGTGCTCAACAGCTTCTTAAATTTTTTGATGATCGGATTAACAGTGTAGTAATGTACACAGAACAGATAAGCACACATTTAATTTTAGATGTATAGATAAGTTGAGTTCTGCTCTCCGTTGGCTAGGGTTACAATTTTGGGGGGATTGTGTTTTATTAATAAATATTTCGTGTACCAAATAAATGACTTACAAGGCGCAATTATTTTCTAACGATGAATTTTTTAACAAGAACTGATTTAACTAGTATAAATCGAGGAAGTCAATAACAGGGGTGCCAACTAGGGGAAGAGGGAGGATTTGCCACCCAGGTTTTTTTCTCCCTTGCCTACCCTGTATTACAGAAAGCGCATTTTTACTCCCCCCTCCTGTACATCTTCTTGAATTGGTTCCCTGGTCAATGAATGGGAGAGAATGCTCCATTTGTGAACGAAAACCTTGTTGTTTTTTTTGTTTTGTTTTTTTCACTGGAACTATGTAATGTTCCAGGCTAGGACTGGATTACTTTGATCTAGATTTTATTTTCGGACACTTGTAATCACGTGATGATAATTTAATATATTTATGTAGTATGTGGCCTTGTCCAAAAATCCTTGGTCTGTATAGGTGTAAAAGTTTCACCACTGATTTTAGATTGAATAATAAGATGTAGGTTGCGTAGCCAGGATTGTATTTTCGAAGAATATGAGCTTTAAGTACCCTTTAATTATTCTTTTAATTACTTAAATTAAAAACAACTCCCCTTTGAAATATAATAGTTTGGCAAAAAATGATTTATAATCTGGTTTATTACTATGTGTCCCTGTTTTTCCTCACAATAGTCACTGGACGCACATTTTTTAGTTAATTTATTTGATCAGAATAATTTTTGGCGTGTATAACAGGCTTATGAGTAATTGAGAGAAAAAAGAATTTTCCATAATTTTCGCCATAAAAAGCAGAATAAATACAAAATGAGCTTGTTTTGAAATTGTTGACAATGGGAATGAAATGGGAGACATGACAAATGGTACGAGACACATATGTTCATCCAGTAGTTTAATGTGTACGCTCAAGTGGTAACCTAGTTTTCTTTCATAGAAAAGCCAGTATACTCTTGGTAAATGTTTTAAATTTATAAAAAAATGAACACCTATCAATGGAAATTCCTCTTGCCATTATGTGAAAGGTTGTTAAGCAAGGTTGTGTGAGCTTAAGGCTCTAAAGTAAGTAACTACATAACCTGCTTAAAAATATTCCAAGCTTTGGAAGAAATCTCCAAATCTAGATTTTATTCTACTAACTACAAAACTACAACTACAAAACCTGCAACTTCTAACTACAAAACCTGCTTAAAAAAATATTCCAAGCTTTGGAGGAAATCTTTTAATTCGGATAAGTTCGCGGAAAAACACTAAAAATGAACTTCATTCCGGTCCAAAAGCTAAAATTGACTGCGGGCATCTTTGGGTTAAAACGCCACATCCGTCCACCTCTTAGTCTGCCAGAGGCAAAATTTTTGAAAGGGCTTCTTAAAGACAGAAACAGAGGTCAGATTCTCGCCAGCTTTCGATAAACTATTACAGAAATTGGGTTGCCTCCGGGATAACAGCGAAATCTGGATGTGGAATAAGTTTTCCCCAAAATTCTAGATTCGGCCGTTGTTTTAAAGAAGAATCATAAATTGTTTGAAATTTAGCCAGGAAACCCCTCATTGAAATCGAGCTACGAAAAGGCCAAATTGTAAATTTGGCCGTTGTTTTCAAGAAAAAACATAAATCTCTGTAAAATTGAACTAGAAAATACTTTAAAAAATCTTGTAACATTGGGCTTAATTAAATTGTACTGGTATAGAAAGGATTTTGGTATTTTTTTAAGAATAGCAGTCAAATTACTGAAGCACAATGCATGCTGGTAGCCTAATATTGTTAAAATATTGTTAAAAAATTGTAGCCTAATATTGTTAAAAATTAAAAAAAATTTAGCATAAAGAAATATGAAACTTCTTAAAGACTTGTATTAATTTCAAAGGTATTCTTGGACCTAATAAAATATTTATTTCAGGATCTTACTACATGCTTTTTCTATTCAAACTGTGCATTTAATTTGTAAAAAAAAAAAAAAAAAAAAAAAAAAAAAAAAAAAAAAAACATGGTTCGAAAATCGCGGGCGTGTAAAAAAAAAATGACATCTACTCTTGTCTTAATTTACAGAACATGAGTTTTAATCCGTTTGCTGCTGTTGCACTTCTATTATTGCTACGAAATAACTAGTGAAAATTTACGAATTACTAAATATTCTCATAGCAGTTATCTGTTTTTCAACACAATCCACATTTAACAGTTTAACAGTACTTGAACCTTGAATACGCTTCCTGTTGAAAATTTTCTGTATCTCAACCGGATCTGGGGTTTTCAACGAAAAAGCTGGTGAGAGCTGTTTACAATCTACAGAATTGTTGTCTGTCAAACTTTTAGCCCTCAGTTTTTGTGTTTTGCGGAGAATCACAGTGAATTTCAGACTGAAGACGATTTTTACTGGGCTTTTCTTATCAAAAAACGTAAATGTGTGTGTGTTGAAACCTTCCAACACATGTCGTAAAAAAACATTTAGTTAGCTATAGTTGTACTACAATCAACTATAAGGGTTTTACCCCAATCCCCCCGTTTTCAGGACTACTTTGACCTTTTTCATCCACGAACCCTAGTTGAGTTTTCGCAGATTATGTCATTGAGCGGAGTCAGTGCGCTGTCACATTGAGAATGTTGCTGATGGATTTTAGACAAATATGGCCATTAGAGTATTTGAAAAGGAATTAAGTTAAGTTTCTCTGGAAGTTTTGGGAAGTAGTATAAAAATTATGAAGTTGTAATGATAGATAATGATGGCAAGTCTCTTAGACAAGGGCCCATGTTTAACTTTACAATATATTGCCACACAGACAAAAAGCAAACTTTCTTTGATTAGACCTTATCAAAACAAAGACTGAGTTGGCTATTTTTATTTAAGAATGAACGACGTTTCTTGACTACTATGGTCCCTGCAAGCATTCCTGCAGCGTGATCTGATCTCTGGGTCCCGTATTACCAAGCTAAGGTCAAATCCACTGCACCACCACAGGACTAACGTAAGGTGCTGAGTTAGCTATATATAACCCCAAGTTCTCTTTCAAACGGATGAGGTTGCAAGTGAACAGACTTAGTTTAGTTCCCGAATATGCTCTGGGGATATTTGGATATGCCATCTAAACTATATGGATTAGTTATCACCATTGTAGGTGGCACTACAGACAAAAAACAATAGCCAATCAGGAAAGGCGAAGTGTTAAAAGTATCATTGGTACACATCTGCAAATTCTAGAATTGTCTACACTGCCAGTTTTATCAATAGCCTATCTAAAGCTAAAAGATTGTGTTGAATTTATTAACAGACTGCACATTGGAACATTTTCAAGCAGCTTTGCCTGCCACCATGTGTGTAAAATACACAATTGTTTTGGTCTTATTTGGGCTCTTGGCTCTGACAGGTAAGAAATGTTTCACTACAGTTAGAAGTTTTTATTAATTTATAATAGGCTAGGCATAAGACTAATTTACATTATGTCATGCTACAATAGCCTATTATAAATCAATCCAGTTCCTTGTGATCTATAGCCTATAGGACACTATGGAAGAAATTCAAAATAAGCTCTTTACTCAGTTACCCTAAGAAAGACAAACATGAGGCCACATTAAGAAGCTTCATATGCCCAGAGTTAACTGCAAAATCAGACAAGACTTCTTTTGCCAAAAGATGATCAATGATTAGAACTTTTTATGTGAGTAGACCATGTCTTTGACATCAGCCAAAGGTTACCTAACCAACTAGCATACTCAGTAAAATTCTACTTTAGCTACTTTCAGCTGTCTTGGAAAGAGGCTAGCCTATGTGAGGAAAATGAAACCTTCAATAATAGATCCAGGGCTATAAAACATATTCTGGGAAGGTATTCCCAACTTCCATATTAATCCTCTTCTGATTTCTAAGTGTTAGAAATTTGTCTAGGCCTACTTGACAGGTTGAAGTTTTCCAATAAAACATTTTATGTTAATTTTCAGTAATATGTTTCTTTTTCTCTGGTTTTAGTTTTGAAAATATGATTCCTGTTGTTTGAGTTGAATTCTAAGTCATATTAATGTTTTTTTTTTTTTTATAAAATTTAGGAAATGTATTTTGTGGATCTTTGAAACCTCATAAATTGGGATTGAGCAAAGTTGTGATGTTGAAAATATTTTGTTGTAGGCTACTTCATTTAAGCAGAAGATCTATTTTGTAAGATTTCACTTTTACATCACAAAAAATTTTAAAGGTCAGGGCCCACCAAAGGGAGAAAGAGTAGAGATAGTTACCTCAAAATATCTTCCCAGGACATACTTTGGTCTGTAGACTATTCCCTGAAAGTTTCATTTTCATAACCTAACCCATTTCTGAGATAGCCAAAATTAGCTAAAGTAGAATTTTACCACATACTCTATAAGAAGTTGATATTGTGCAGCAGTATTTACTCTAAACCACAGAAGAATGATGTGCTTAAATTCTATCTATCCTACCACTTTCTTAGTTTGAAGACTTTTCACTGGGTCACAAACCTCTTTTCACATTTTGTGTAGTGTTTTAACTGCCAGTCTCAACAACAGATTAAACTTTAAACCTTATTTTGCTTAGAAATGACAGACTTTATAGTTTTAGTTTTCAAGCATGATTCAAGCAGTAAGAAGGGGGAATTGTTTTTGTTTCGATGTCCTTTGTGATTTAAAAAAGCTCTATTCTTTTCTGATTTCAAATCATATTATGTGAACAGAGTTTGTTATCAGCTATACAGTAAATGACAGTTTATTTGGATTTAATTTTAGGCTCTGCCAGAGCTGATGAAATTGATGACACTCTACCAACTGTCGAGGCAGACCTAGGCGCATCCAGAGAAGGATCTCGGACAGGTAAGAACATGACAATGATTTTGGGTTTAATCCAGTCCTTGCTTACTGCTATTAGGGTCAGAGTTGATAGAAATTTAGGCTTTAAAATTGGTGAAAATAATCAAGCTCTGGCTTATGTACTGTTTTCAGCCTTTTATTTTCAATACTTTTGAGTTTTGCATCATATTGGAATTTATCCTTTCTTTGGAGACACATACGAATTTTTCGACTTCAAATAAACACTTAAAAATGGTACAAGTATAACAAAGTTATACTTGTCATCTGGGGTTAAACAATGTTTTATTATTGTTTATAACCTATCTATTAAGCTGCAATTAAATTAAGACTAGGAAATCCAGTTAAAGTTTATAATCAGGCATATACAAGAATGCTGCAATTACTAGTTACTAGTATCACTGTTATTTTGAAACAAAAGCCTTGCATGGTTCAAAGTTTGTTTAACTGGAATCAATAAGACTTATTATTATCATTATTATTTAAGAATTAACGACGCTTCTTGACTACTATGGTCCCTGCATCGGCCCTGCAGTGCATTCCTGCAGCGTGATTCGATCTCTGGGTCCCGTATTACCAAGCTAAGGTCAAATCCACTGCGCCACCACAGGACATCATTAAGACTTACATGGTGGGAAAAAGTAACTTTGAAGCAGCTTTATATCTATGGCCTATGAGAGTTGGAAGTCATGTTGTATGTTTGAAAAATAAAAGAGCAAGGTTTGCAGCTTTAGAAGTAAAAGAAGTTAAGTAAAAAATGTTAAAATTTTCAGAAATGACAAACAAAGAAGTCAAGTCAAAATCTTGGATATTGGAAAAAATGTATTTTTTTTCATCAAAAGTAATATAATATATTGCTGAACGGAATTCAATATTTTTCTGAAAGTGTTTCTTTAAGCTAATTTGACATTAACACGTTTCTTGTTTAGGGTCTTGTTTTTTGAAATTGTCTTCCCAAAGTGACTGTCAGACAGCAGACATAAAAAAGACAATAAAAGAAGATATAGCATATGCTGGATTGTGAGGACAGGAGAAAAATGCGTGCCCATCTCCATACTGCAATTTGAAATCTCCTTATCTTATTCCCAAACAAAATCTTCTGAAGTTCTCCAGTGGTGATACAAAGTAGACTTTCAAAACCTGTGTATGAAATTTTTGACAATTTTAGTGAAACCTACTGATTCTGTAATAATGGAAGTTAGTTGCTTGGCTCCAGACTTCAGTTACTCATTGTATAAAAATCATGATTTTGGATTGGGTGGGAGTCACAAACTCAAAGGACTTTATTGTCAAACGCCTCATATGGTCATGTTAATCAGTGTCATATGATGTCAACCAAATGACGTTCTCAAAATTAATGGAAATTATTTCCAACAGCTGTATTGTATTGTATCATTTTAACGACGCTTCTTGACTACTAAGGTCCCTGCGGTGCATTCCGGCAGCATGATTCGATCTCTGGGTCCCGTATTACCAAGCTAAGGTCAAACCCACTGTGCCACCACAGGACCTTCCAACAGCTGAATCTAATTCTGACTCAAATTCAAGCGATTTTATTGTCAAACACCTTGCACGTTCATGCTGATTGATGGCAGTTCCTGTCACAATAAAAGATAAGGCACAAATTATTTAAAAATCACAGTCATAGCCATCATCATACAAATTTACATGCTAATTCGAAATATCACAAACAGACTCAAACTAAAACCTAAAACATTTAAATGTCAAACTATCTAAAAAAATTAAAATAGAATAACTCCCAAGTTCAAATGAAAGAAATAAACCTTTAAAATCAACAGTGAATAAAAAGAATAATGAAATAAAGCAAATAAATATGTGCAATTATTGCCGAGTTGGTGTAATATTAAAAACTTTGACAAACTAGGGAACAAAAGTATTTGTATAACGCATATGTTGTGCTCTTACTGGTCGAATTTTAGGTACCCATTAAGCTATTTGGCATGGAAACTGTTGGCGTGAAGGAATATGCTCATGTAGGAGGATTTCACGAAGCCACAGATTTGCCAGAATGCTGACACTTAACTTAAAACACAATTCATCACGGCGTTCCAAAAGAGTTATAAGCAAAAATTGTTTTAAAAGGGAGGAATAAGGAACTTTAGGGGATTTCGAAACTACCTGGAGAGCTCCGTATTGGATCCTTTCCAGGCGATTCTTCTCGTCTGAAGTCGGGCCGTAAGACTTCAGAACAAGCATATTCTACCAGCAGTCCGATGAACGTAAGGAAAATGCATAATAGGTGGGGGGTTGGGACACCATGATGAGCAAGGATTGTTAGATAGGATACCCAAGTTTGCTCATTTATTCATCTCCATGTCTATTTTTTGAACTACAGGTTATATGTGAGATATATTCCTAAAAATGCGATACCCGTGATGCTGTAACCTGAATTATTCTTTAAAACAGGAGATGAGTTGTCCCTCAGAAAAAAAGTTAACGCGTAAAATTTTTCGCGATTGACGATTATTTTGCCCTACTCAGTTTAGCATGATAAACCTGCCATTACTCTATCTGCCTGACTTGAAACACTCTTTTCACACTGTACCAGCATCATCAGCTCATCTCAATCATCAGCTCATCTCAATCATCAACTCATCATCAAATCATCAACAAACTTAGTCATCTGACCCATCATTTGCCAGCTCATTTATAACCAAAAAAGTAGAGGACCTTAAATTATTCCCCGGGAACTCCACAGTAGATTGGCTGGAGGTTAGAATAGGCTAATTTGTACTTAGTTTTTTTTACTTTTACCTGAAAGAAAATTTTCAACTATTCTTACCAAATATGTAGACTGATTATATAGGTCAGCTTAATCTGGTCTTAGTTTATCTTTAAATTTGAAATTGAAATTAGCGTAAATTTGAATATTAAATGAGGTAAAGTCATTTCTCAAAGGATTAAGGAATAAAAAAGTTTCAAAAATATCTAAAAAAAAAGGTTGTGTAGTCAAACAGAGATAAGGATTTATTATTTCATCGCCTAGAGTTTGAAAATGCATCACTATTTAAGAATAGGTCTATTTAAGCTGCAATCTAATTTAAGGCTAACATTACTTATCTAGAATCTTACATTTGAAACATTTATTAAATTCCGTTTGATTGATATTTTTAAATTTATTTGAAAATTTAAAGTTCTTTTAAAGACCTTTTGAAGGTTGAAAAACCGACTTTTTTTTTTTGCAGCCCTTGAAAATGTTGGCAAAGGCCTTCTTTGTTTTGTAGTTATAATGCTAGTTTAAACATCTATTTGATAATTCGTTTTTTGGTCTTAGATATTTCATTAAAAAACGTGCTCTATCTAATGAACAATATTCTTTTGCACATCAGCTTGTTTAAGTTCATGATTTAGTCAAGGCTGATAAGGATACTTTCATTGTGGGTCATCAGAACATGAATAACTTTAAAGCATAAAATATGAAAATGTGACCGTTGACACGTTAATATTCATTAATTCTTATATGATCTATCATTTGCCTCCATTTTTCTGTAGTTTTTTTTTCTTTTTTTCTTTTAGAACAAATTTTTTATTTACAACTAAATATGAATAGTGTTAATAGACGAAAACACAAATGCCTTCTGGCATAATTAAGCGCATCACCTGTTACAAAGAAAAGAGAAAATCATCATGCAGAATATATTTTGAATAATTTAAATTGCTTCATCTTACAAAAAAAAAAAATGTGTTTCTATAATACATTAAAAAACTGAACCCTATCACTGCACTCTCGAATAATGACCTTGATGATGAATGTGCAGAAGCTAATACACTGAGGATGATAGTTTACTATATTCCAGAAATTTAATATAAAAGTTAGTAAAAAGTTAATTTTCAATTATTCCAGCTGATAATTTGCTCTCACCTAGAACAAAAGATTAAATTTTTATTGAATACTATTAACTTTTTGTCGAACCCAGAACTCTAAGTTACCATAATTAGAATAATTATTATTGTTCTTCTTGTTCAGTTTTGTATATGAACCAATATAAAGGTCCTTTCACTGCTTTGGAATGGTCTTTAGGACAGCTATTGTGTTTGATATGAAACAAACAAGGTTTATTAGGTCGTCTTCTTCCTTAGGATATTCACACTGGTGGCCAGTAATTACCCACAACAACCCTCCCCCAACAAAAATCTTTGTTTTACCTCTGGGGATCATACATAGATTTTTACCTCCGCCCTCCCCTTGCCTCTCCCTTAGAATTAATTTTGTATTTATATAATGGCTCAATGAGAGCTGGGATGTTTTGGCATTAAATTGCACCCTTTGAGGTATCTACCTCCCTCCCAAACTACAAAACAATTAGAGAACCCCATTGTAGAAGTTTGAGTGCCTTTTTAAGTTGTAATTTATCCATTGTTTACAGATAGTATTTGTTTGTGGGAGAGATACGAAAAATTTTTGTGGGGGTTTTCTGCAGGTGGGGACTATATGGGGAATTTTCTGTGGGGAGTTAAATTTTTGGGAATAATTTCCTTTCAGCGAGGATGTATTTTCTGGGGGGGGGGGTAAGTGCCTAAAACGATTCACACTATGTTTAAGATGATAGCTTTGGTTTTAGGGGGAAAATGATGTAAATGATAGTCATAAAGTTTTGATTATCTATTCTTATTTTCAGATGATGAACTGTTAAAAAGAGAAGAAGAAGCAATCAAAATAGATGGCCTTAATGTCGCTCAGGTCAAAGAATTACGTGACAAGGCAGAGAAATTTGCTTTTCAAGCTGAGGTGAATAGGATGATGAAGCTGATTATTAATTCACTATACAGAAATAAAGATGTAAGTAGTTCAAATTTGACCATTTTTTTTTCTTATATTTCTTTACTGTTTATGTTTCATTATTATTTCTACTTTTACTGCATTCAATGGTTACCCAGTAGTTTGATTCTCCTTGTTAGCTAACAACTGCAATAACGAAATTATTGCCATGTTGTATTCAGTTAAGCAGTAAGAATTTTGATTTTGAAAGCACAATTCAGTTATGCCGCTGATTCTGTCAACTCCACTCTTGCGTTTTTCCTCCCTGCCAAAACAACTTGGAAGCCAAATTTAATCCTAGACTGACTAGAAAGAGTGGCTCTAGACATTTACTTCAAAGACAATCTCTCTTCAGCACCAGAAACGTATAAGTTAACATGGTATTCATGTGAGGCTGTACTACAAGCCTTATTGATTATGTTTTTTGTAAATTAATCAGCACCAGAAACATATAAGTTAACATGGTATTCACGTGAGGCTGTGACTACAAACCTTATTGATTATGTTTTTTTTGTAAAATAATCAGCACCAGAAACATATAAGTGAACATGGTATTCACGTGAGGCTGTGACTACAAACCATATTGATTATGTTTTTTTGTAAAATAATCAGCACCAGAAATATATAAGTTAACATGGTATTCACGTGAGGCTGTGACTACAAACCTTATTGATTATGTTTTTTGTAAATTAATCAGCACCAGAAACATATAAGTTAACATGGTATTCACGTGAGGCTGTGACTACAAACCTTATTGATTATGTTTTTTGTAAATTAATTAACTATAGACCTTACTGTCATGTTAATTGTAGATGTATCAATTCTCACTTTTCTGTATTGAATATTCAAAAAAAGTCTTGTATATACAAACTGCTGTGTTTTGGAGTATCATACGGAAAATATGAAACGATTTAAGGTATAATTCGATACTGCCAGTATAGAATTATACTCGGGGTGCAGGAAAGTCTTAAGAGAGTATGAATTGACTGGTATTGATAGTATAATGTCCTATTGCGCAAAATGCTAGTGATACTTCCCAAGACAAAATATTGTTAATTTTTTTTTGCAAGTGAATTTGAATTAATGGTTCTTTGACCCCCCCCCCACACACTGCTCTAGCCGTCACTAAAATAGTGGCGGCAAAGCAAAACGAAAGTTATATTTGATCATTTCTTCTGGATTTAAGTTTGACATAGTTCTTGTAATTGCTGTTTATTTTAATTCTAGAGTCTTCTTTAAACTAATTTACGCTCATCTCGAGCTCTTTCTAATTTATCCACCTTTTACTTTTCATGGCCCTTTTCTCATATCTTTGAATTCATTAAGTTTGTTTGCTTCTCAATTAAAAATAAACTCATGAATAATTGTTCAATGTCGTCAATGAACATTGAATTTAATCTATGAACGTGTTGATCAACCTTAATTTCATTATTTAGCTTCAAATTTCCTTTTTTAATTTCGCGTCCAATCTGCGAGGAGTTGTTTCTTTTATTAATATTCTAAACTAGCTGGGTGACACTGACACCGACCCTCCTACAATACCTATGCGGTGCATGTACTTATGTCTTGTAGTCTCCTTTTCTACCGTTCTTTTTCTAAAAACCAGATAAATTTTAGAAAAAAAATGTTGTACAGACGACGTTGGCTAGTATTTGACATATATGATTATTGAGGCTTTGGATAGAAAAATAAAGCAACAACTACACTCCTTGACATTTTAAATGGATTCAAAAGAGTTGATAGTTGATAATCAACAGAGTTGATTATGCTATTGTAAACTGTAGACTGCCAGAATCAGCACAAGATACTAGGGTATATAGGAGTGCCGTCATTGATGTTAAAAGGTAAAGATCCATTAATGGCCTCATTATGAATCCATAAAGGTCCATTAATGGCCGTCTCCTCTATCCTCTATTAAGCCAATGTGCCTTAGTAAATGCGGCACTATCTCAATGGCGCTCTGCCTCATGGCACTATCTGACACTCTGACAATATCTATGTGGTGCATGTACTTATGTCTAGTAGCCTCTCTGCTAAGGGTAATGAAATATACTTTGTTCCAGCAATGTCTACCTCCTCTATCCTCTATTAAGCCAATGTGCCTTAGTAAATGCGGCACTATCTCAATGGCGCTCTGCCTCATGGCACTATCTGACACTCTGACAATACCCCTGCGGTGCACATACTTATGTCTTGTAGTCTCTCTGTTAAGGGTAATGAAATATACGTTGTCCCAGTAATGGCTGCCTCCTCTATCTTCTATTAAGCCAATATGCCTCAATAAATACAAATAGTAGATGCAGATCCTCCAGAGGAATTCATCTCATTTTCTAACTAACTTTTGTAAAAAAAAGTGTAAGATACGTTGTTTTATTTTGATCATGATTACGTCTTCTATTAAAGTTACTTTTCCTTAGCAGCTTTTTGCTATTTTGTTTTTAGTATTTAGATTCTAAAACGAATCGACGATATGCTAAGATGGTTAGACGAAATTTTCCTATAAATCAATAGTTAAGGTTCAGTTTTATCAATCTATCGAATTGTATTTTTAAAGCTTGTGAAAATTGGTTGAAAATCATTGGAAATAGATTTTTTTTTTTCAAAGCAAGTTTAGATCGTTCTGTGATAACAAGTCTAAGTAATACCATAACTCTGACTCGGTGTGTGGATAGATCTGAAACTAAGAATCCAATGGTATAAATATCATGTCCTTTCTGTGCCAGCTATAGCAGTAGACTTGCTGCAAGATTGTATTTTTCAAAGGGAATATAAACATTAAGGTTCTGATACGAGTCGAATTTCGCTTCGCCAGCCGGATTTCGCGTCTACTCGTTCGAAGGGATCTCTTGATTTGATGGAATATTTGGGTCGTTCCTGTCGTAGGTCCAAGTAGAAAAATTCGTTTCTCAGACTGAAAAAATAGTTTTTACAATAAATGCAAGATTCCTGTTAATGAATGGTGGAAACAGAGTATTTATATTCTTATTTGAATGTGTAACTTTAACCTTATCGAATTGTAACCTTAAGCTTGTCGAATTGTAACACCTTATCGAATTGTAACTTTAACCTGTGTAACTTTAACCTTAGACTCACAAAGAAACAAAGTTGTCCTGGCAATTTAGTTGCCTAATTGAGTCATTTTGTTGAGTTATATGTTGAGCTAAAAAGATGTAATTTTTATTGTAATTTTTATTTTATTTGTAATTTTACTAGGCAGCATCATGCACAGGTTTTCAGTGTTTTTTTTTCTTAATAACGACAGCAGCCAACGTAAATTGATAGTAAGACTTTTTTCAGAATGACCAGAATAGCCATTGCTGAAGCAAACAATTGTGGATATAAATTGTGGCAACTAAACAATTGTGACAATTGTGGCAACTTAAGTATCTAATTGATCACAAATATTCTTTACTGTAGTAATTTTTTCGCGAATTTAGGAAAGTAGCTATCTGCAATAAAGTACCTACTTTTTAGATTTAACTTTTTTAGGGATACCTGTTGTTTTTGCTTGACAAGATTTACTGTCCTCTTTCAGAACTTAACCTAGTCTTAGTCCATCTCCAACATTACTGTAAACCTGGGCAGGGAAATGCCCCTTCTCTCTTTATTTTTGCTCTCAGTCGCTCCTTATCTCTGTTTAATTTGTGTTTTTCTTAAAGTTTTTGAGCATCTTTCTAGCTTAAGGAGCATAACTAGAGGCAGTATACAAGCTGACAATGAATTTTGTTTCAGATATTTTTGCGTGAATTGATCTCAAATGCTTCAGATGCACTTGACAAAATCCGTCTTTTGTCTTTAACAGATAAATCGGTACTATCAGCCACTGAAGAATTAAGTATTAGAATCAAGGTAATTTCTCTTTTTTATTTGTCGTTGTTTCTTGCTTTTCTTTTTTTAATATAATCGCATTCTAAATTCTGCTTAGTGTGTATAGTAATTGTAAGATTTAAAGAACGCTCTGTGGCCATAATTCTATCACCTGTTTTGGTTTTGACAAGTTTTTGCTTCTTTTCTGCTTCGCCAAGAGGCTTTGGCCTGGTGACTTTCAAAGATAATAGCTTCGCTTTTTATTTTCAAATTTGCTGTAAGAAAGTGCTGTTTTTTGTGAAAAATTGCCAATTACCTAAAAGTCCAATTACCAAAAAGTCCAATTACGAAAAAAGTAAATTACCAAAAACCAAAAAGTCCAATTACGAAAAAAGTAAATTACCAAAAAGTCCAATTACCTAAAAAGGGCATTAGTACTTTCAATTTCTAACTCAATGAGCCTCTTCCCAAGTTTCTACGACCACCGTTTCTAATAAGAAGTGGCTAGAGGGAAGGGGATTAATAAACAAATACATAAAAGACGCTTTACTGTTTACGAAATGCTCCCCAATTGTGTTCACACTTATAGATTTACTTTTTAAGAAACAGGTGGAATTGGGAACTTAAAAAAAGCTCCCAGATTCAAATTTGAACTGTAGTTTCTTAAAAATTGAATTATACACTCGGAAATTTTCCATATTCAAGGCCATGATATGACCATTCTGAGCAGAGGTTAGAAAGTTGGAAGTTGAAAAAAAAAAACAGATCCGCTTCTGATATCATTGACATAGAATAAATCGAGTAAGGTATACTAAAACATTTACTATTAAGTACGGGTCTTAAAGAATATTGTTAGGCTCATGGCTCAAATTCAAATCCTGACTGATGCGTGGCCTGTTCGGTCAAGGCAGTTTTATCAAGTCCATAAAAACTGGGTGGCAAAAATCAAAAAGAATGTTTGGGTAATTTTAATGTACTAGATGCGATTGTATATTAAAAATTATTAATCATAGATGCATCTTCTTATATAGAAAGAGCAATGAAGATTGTAGTAATATTTTATGATTTAAGTCTAATAAAGTTTCTAATAAAACTTAAAATGGAACAAAGCAAAATTTTCTCAAGAAATTTTAGTTTTTTGTTTTTTCTGTTGTTTTTTTTCATTAATACATTATGCCACTTGCAAAAATCATAAAATATCAGGGATATTTTAGTAACTCTTCTTCTCTGTTTCAGCTTTCTTCTTATTATTTTTTAAAAGAAAATAAATAATCAGATATGCTTCGAAATTATTAAATTATTTTCTGTAAAAAACGAATCTTCAGGCGCTTTTGTGTTACTTGTTTTTAAGTATTTTTGTTGCTGTTATAATCAACAATTTTATTTGTACGCATTTTGGTCTTATTTATTACACCTCCTTATTTGTTACAGTTACTCAAATTTTGTATATTTTAGGCTGACAAAGATAATCACATTCTCCATATAACCGACACAGGTATTGGAATGACAAAAGCCGATCTAGTTAACAATTTGGGTACTATAGCTAAATCAGGAACTGCTGAATTTTTAAGCAAATTAGCTTCGGGTGAAAATAATGCGGAAGCAAGTGATCTGATTGGTCAATTTGGCGTTGGTTTCTACTCAGCTTTCTTAGGTGAGATATCTCTTTATTTTTAATTTATTTTTTCATTGCTCAAGTTTGAGATCTTTACTCCTAATATATTATGTCTGATTGGGATATGATGATATTTTCTAAATTTTCCCCAAAATAAGCTCGGCCGAAAAATCATTTTTCACTTGCTTAGTTTTCTAGATTAAGTTTTTAAAAAGCAGGAATCCAAACTATGATTTTACGAGACAGATCGGCAAGGCCGTATCCAGGGACGGGGGATTACCGTGTGTGAACCCCTCCTTCCCTCGCACTTTTAATAAACGCTTTGGGACACAATCTAATAATTAAAATTCGCCGCTAACCCCCCTCATAAACCAAATAACCAGCGACACCAGGACTTGAACTGTAACATTATTTGTAATTTATTTTTTCATTGCTCAAGCTCGAGATATTTACTCCTAGAATATATATCTGATTGGGATACGATGATATTTTCTGAATTTTCCCCAAAAATAGCTCGGCCGAAAAATCATTTTGCACTTGCATGGTTTTCGATACTAAGTTTTTAAAAAGCATGAATCCAGACTATAATTTTACGAGACAGATCGGCAAGAGGGGATTACCGTGTGTGAACCCCTCCTTCCCCTGCAATTTTAATAAACGCTTTGGGACACAATCTAATAATTAAAGTTCCTTATTGGACGCCAAGAAGAGCGAAAATTAATTAAAATAAACTCCATTGAACGCCGGGTTAATTAATTGCAATAAGTTACATCATATGGCGTTTTTGAATATTTATTGTTTTTTTATGAATCTGTAATACTTACGTTTTCTGTAGCTCCCAATTGTCCTCACAACCCACTTTTTCTCCCAACAGTAAGACAAAACAAGAGAAGATAACGAGGAAATTTGTTAAGACGTCAATAGCAACACCAAATCGACCGCACAGCTAGGCGTGAACATTGTTAATAGAGGCGCCTAAGATTCCACCTTTCTTCTTTAATTCTATTTCTTTAAAATAGATCTATCTATTTTCTTCTTTAACTATAGGATTGGTTGATTTAGAGCTCTGTTTGCGTGTGTTCAGAAAGCTTTGAAGCAGTTTTTTTTTATTCACGAACAAAAACACAAAGGTACAATTTTACAACAAAAAAGCAGTAGCAGAAAAGGAAACAGTTGGTTTAATTATGTTTTCGGCTTATAATTGATTAATTGAAGATCGTGTCTTACTTGACAATTATTACTTAAAAGGCGGGAAAAAATAGTGACTGCAGGAGGTAGGTTAATTATAATGTTTAATTCCTAAGCATTGAACGTCTCTAAAGTACACTCTTTAGGTTCAGGAAGTCAATCGACCTCTATATCGATGTTATTTTTTAAACAAAATTATCACAGTTTCTTGAAAATGCCCCCCCCCCCCAAAAAAAAAAAAACAAACTAAATTTCAAACCATATTTGACTAAAAAAAAATCTTAGGCTGGAGAGTGGCATAGTCCGTTAAAGCTTCCGAAAACGGATGAATTTTCTGAAAAAAAATCTGCAAAATCGAACAATATCGTCTTTTTTTTGGGGGGGGGGGGGTAGAACAGGACGTAATTCCAAAAATCCTACATACATGCCTGATCCTTAGGATACTCATGAGTGTAACGTTTAGTAAACAATTTCACTCTAGTGATCGATCTGAATAAACAAAAGTTACATTTTCATTGATATACTTTTTATCATCCCTCTGCCGCAAGATAAGGATTTTTTTTTGAAAAACTGCTGAAATTCTATGTAAAATGACAGCAAACGTATAATAGCAGAGTGGATTAATACTCTCTGGCAATTTGGGCCCTGGGGTTCGATCCTAGCTGCCGAAGGGTTCAGTGGTATACTTGCTACCTGTCCCTGTAAAAAAGACCCAGTAATTGACCACTCCCTACGCAACATCAATGGCTCTAGAGGATCTTCACACTTATATTTTAAAATTGGATTCGATGTTGACTAGCGGAAATAGTCCTCAATAGCCGTATGCAACACCTTTCATCCTCTAAAATGAATTTAGTTAGCTTTGAATAGTAGGACAAGCAGTAACATTGGAATTCGTCGTGATTATAGTCAGACTAGACACAGAGCTTGTTTTTTTTTCCAAACACCTTACCCCCCCCCCCCTGGATACAGCCCTGTCATATAGCAACCTGTTTTTCCAGTGTCTGTCAGCCATCCACATCAAAATTGTTAACTCTCAGATTTGTAAAACAATTATAATCTCTCACCATTCACAAGATGTAAAGTTCCGGTCTGGAACAGTCTTACGTACATACATACTTATCTATATAGACTTATTTCATTGATACATTTCCTTATTAGCCCAAGGATCCCTAAATCTGTTCTCTGGTGAGCTTACGACGGGCTGACATGACATGAAAAAGAAGAAAACATATGCTGTTTTGTGAATGCCTGAGAAAAAATGGCTTGCCCCCCTTCCCCACGCATGAAACCCTATGTCCCAACTAAGCAATTTTAACTAAATTCCAAGGATATAAAGTGGGAGTAGGAGATGAATTTACTAAAATGTTCTTTATCCTAAGTTGAGGCCAGTTTTCATTTAGTGTTGTAGATACAAAACAGAAAGAAAGGGGCCAATGAACCTGGAAATGTGCGTTTTCAATAAAATGCGAAAAAACTCGTGTTTCCATTTACTAATTGAATTGGTGTTGGAGAACCCCAAATAAAAAATGCTTTTCGGTTTCTTCAGAGGCCTATATGCTTAGTAGCCTTTGGTCCGCAAAAACGTCGGTGTATCATAAACTGTTGAATTTTCTCGGTCTTTGTTCGAAAATCAGCCTTTAAGTTTAATTTTCAAAGAATTAAGCCTCAAAAATGAATTTTCTTTATGTATTCAAAGAAAGATGATGCCTACTCTACCATAAGGGGCTCCATGAAGAGACCCGGGGTTGAAGAAGAAGGAAGAAACATTGTGAGGAGCTTCTCCGAACCCTCTACTACCCCATAGATACAAGTCTCTGAAATGCTAGTGATGTCAATATTGTAATTATTTCCTAATGTTTGTTAATTATTCTAGTCGCTGATCGAGTTGTTGTGACAACAAAGAATAACGATGACAAACAATATATATGGGAATCGGATTCGAACCAGTATTCCATTGTGGAAGACCCTCGTGGCCCTACTCTGAAGCGTGGCACTCAAATCAGCCTTCATTTGAAAGAAGAGGCGTGGGACTTCCTTGAAATAGACACAATTAGGAATCTAGTTCAAAAATACTCTCAGTTTATCAACTTCAATATCTATTTGTGGAGCAGCAAAACAGAACAGGTACTCTTGCTTTTACTTTTCTTTATTGTGTATCCTCTTAAACTTGTAGCTCTCCCCCCCTCTCTCTCTCTCTCTCTCTCTCTCTCTCTCTCTCTCTCTCTCTCTCTCTCTCTCTCTCTCTCTCTCTCTCTCTCTCTCTCTCTCTCTACATCTCTCTCTCTACCTCCCTTTTTTTTTCTCGCACCCATTAAAATACATACGTTATCCTACATACACTGCACTCCCTTAAAGTAATTTGCGAATTGCTTCACAACTTAAACTTATAAACGTATCTGTGTTGGAAAAAAAATGTTTTCCTAAACCAATGTTTAGACATTTGAAGAAGAAGGAATCATTTGGTCATGAAGGGAGCAGCAAAATAGAGCAGAATCTCTTTTAGAGCTTTGTTTTATGGATTGGACTTTGCATAACTTGATCCTATTAACTGGTTTTGCTCAACTTGTCGACTTTTTAATTAGTATATTTATAACTTAGATCACTTCGATATCTATGAAGTCCAATCAATTTTTTCTCCCCTCCTTTTCGCTTATATTCAAAGATTCGGGCGTTTTGTTTTACTTTTTAGTCCATTTTGAAAACGAGCTTCCTTTTTTCATTCTTCTTAAACTGCCATCTTTTGCATAATTCAGAAAATTTAAACGTTCTTTCATTCTGAAAAATGGCCGTGAGAAAACGGTGCAGTTTTCCAGCTTTATGGTAAGTTTAGAAGGTAATGGAATTCTTAGTCAATTTTCTATGTAAATTTGTTCTAAATGATAATTATAAAATATATTCAGGATTAATGCAAAAAGAAATTATTTAAGAAAACAAATACTTGAAATCAAAAATTTTATTTTAGATAAATCTAATTTAAAAGCTGTTTAACGCTTGATTTCTGTATTCCTGATTTGACGCATGTTCTGACCATTAGATCCAAAATGGGTAATCATTTTCTGGGTTTTCAGTACTTACTTAAGTCCCATCCATTCTCACGGGACGTTTTGGGGCCACTCCTTTTGACAGGGCATGAACTAGGGCTCGGTACGTTGTTCTATTGTGTGCAGCTCGAGTCAACTCTACGATGCGCTTTCGGTCGAAGTTTTCAGTCCACCTCTTGCAAGGTTTTCCTCGCGGTCGAGATCCATCTATGGTTCCTTCGAGGGAGATTTTTGGTAGACGGTCGTGGTCTATTCTCTTGACATACCCGAGCCTTTGCAGTAGTTGTCATGGGTTTTCAGTGGCTGTCATAAAACCGTCTTATGCTTCTAGTTCCACTCCCCCCTCCCTGTCCCATGACAAATCTCGGTCCTGGATTCAAGTTTTTTGTGTTTTTGGTGACTCAGAGCCATGGGTGTCTACGACTCTCCAGTTAGAGCCACAAAAGGCTACTGGTGCCAAGTATTACGTGTTACCGATGGAGAATTTACGGATCAAAAACACTAGATACATTTTACCGTCCATGTGCATTCTGAACACTGCTGATGAAACATCTAAATCTGTGATTCGCAACTTGGGGTGGAGACCACACCGACGGGGTATGATAATATTTTTGTGTGGCATAGGCATGACGGGCACCCTTCGACTGACTAAACTTTAGAGACTTCATTTTGAAAAAAAAAATTCCAGTTGAATGACGTCACATTCAAATGCATTTAAAGAGCAGAAATAATACATGATAGTACTGGAATGACTTTATATATTGTATAAAAGGTGTTGTTTTCAGGCAATATTTTTCATTAGTATATAAATTAGTATAAATAGGGTCGCCTAGAGGTTGACCCCCCTCCCCTCCAAAAAAGTTACAAAGTTAATGGCCTTTTAAGCTTCCTTCAGGTGAATGCACGTAAAATTGTGAATAACAAAATTTATATATCGCGAGGTCATCAGTATTTTAGAAATGCCTCGGTGGGGTATGGCCCAAAATCAACTAGAACCACTGATTTAAATCTTCTTGGATTTTTCAACATAATTTTAATGGTAATTTCAGTGTGGTAGTATAAGGCCTCGGGTGAAAAAATGTTCAGTCTGTTGATTGTTTCAGGTTGAAGAGCCGATAGATGAAGATGAAGAAGTTCCTGCTGAAGAAAAGAAAGAGGAAGATGAAGAAGGTGCTGTTGAAGAAGAAAAAGAAGAAAAGGAGCCAAAAACAAAAAAGGTTGAGAAGACAACCTGGGACTGGGAACTGTTGAATGATGCCAAACCAATCTGGACTAGAAAGTAGGTATTTTTAGCAAGTCTTTTTATTCAATTGATATTTGTATTTTTCTTTTATTAACAGCGAACCCTGTCATAAGACAGGCATAAAAAAAGAGAAAATAGTCTAAAAAAAAGAATAATGTACTCTTTTTATGAGGATCAGAGAAAATAACTTTGCCCCGTTTTCCAGCTCAAAATTTGAAGTCTTTCTCCTCCTCTCCAACAAAAATGTCCTGTAATTTTCAATTTGACCCCCTAACTGTGAGACATAACAGGGTAGACTTGAAATAGTTTTGACTTTGGAAATAATCATTTATTGAGTGAAAAAATAGCCTGTACGCGTGAAATAGTGTCAGTGTCCGGGCTTTTTTCCAAAATGGTAGCTTTTAGCAAATTAATAATTTGTATTATTTAATAAAAATTAATGTATTCTAAAAACACATTTTCAAAAAACTATATTTTTAATAAATTATTCTATTAAAATCATATATCATAAAAATAAAGATGGCATCGAAACGTCAGGATAGGACCGAACTAATGACCTAGAGACAGAAAGTCTGCTGCTCTACCATCTGAGCCAGTCGAGCTTGATATTTGGTTTTTCTTTGGTGCATTAATATGCAGAAATAATCGAGTTTTGTAATAATCGATGGTCTACCTTTACCATACTATCTACTACCTCTCTACCATATACCTCAGGGACTCTCTACCATATAGTATATACTATCTCTCTACCATTATAATATCTCTACCAAATATCCAAAATTTGTCTTTTTTACTTGGTTCAAAAAAGATGATGCCATTAATAACTATATTTCACAATACATTTAATGGTTGGTACCCCGGACGTAAACATGGGAAGGACCTTTGTGCCTGGACCCCCCCCCCGAAATCGTCCCAAATTATTGGGCACTTGTGATTCAAATGATCATTAAAAAATTTGATTTATTATATTTCTTGTGCTATATCATAGAAACGCTATAGTGTAGTATACTGTATATAGTATAGTATAGCTACAGCATACAAACGCTAGTCTAAAGTAGAAGGACTCATTATTGAATATAACTTCAGGCACATATAAATATTGAATATATTTGTAATTATGAGATAATTCGTCAAGAATAAATAGATATTTGAGTAAAATGAAAAAAAAATCCATAATATCTACCAGAACATTACCAACACAATAAAAATCCACAGGAAAAAAGGATCAAGAGAACATCAACAGAAAAAGAATAAAGCCCCCCCCCCCCAAAAAAAAAACATACCAAAAAAACGACGAACAAATAAAGTTTTCCATGGTTAGGTCATATTTCATTAAGGTAACATAAAAAGTATATCCATATTGATGCAAATCCTATATCTAGATTGGAAGGAATAACATCAAGGCAGAATTTCATGAAGTCACAAGCTTAAAAAAGTCTCCCTTTTTTCTGAAAAAAAGTTGACATGAAATACTTCTTCTATAAAAGACATTAATTTATCTAAAAAATGAAAATGATGAAAAAAGACGTCAATGTTCTTTACTAAAGAAATGTTTGGAGACGAGTGCGTTGTTTAATGGTGTCTAGTCTTTTAATTGAAATGAAATGCATTAAAAGTTTGTTAAAAATGTAATCGTTCTGTTTGGAGACTTACGGTGTCTAGTCTTTTAGTTGATGTGAAATGCATTAAAAATTTGTTAAAACTGTAATCGTTTGTGTATACTATCTACTCACTTTTAGCAAAAATAAATTAAATTTAAAAAGTGTACCTTGTTAGGCATCATTACGGAGAAACTATCAATTCCACATATAATGTGTAATTTTAGAATAATGTTTAAAATATTTGCTCAGAATCTGTAAAAATCATTGTTGTCGAGGAGACTTTTAATAAGTAGTTGGTCTATGTATTTAAATGATATATTGTATGTCGAAATTAGGTAACTTATTAAAAAAAAATTGAAAATATCGATGATGAGAACAGCTTCGAGGTCCATTCTCAGCCAAAAAATAAGGGAAATGAATAATATAGGACGCTCAAGTTTGTCTCCATGAAACAAAAGACCAACGCCATCTACCGCTGTCAAAACTATTTACGAAACTTTATAAAAAAATTAATACTAGTTAAATTTACTTATTACATTATGCTTTTGCTTTACATTGGGCGGATGGCCTGAATGAGGGCTGAAAGTCTGCGGCGTGGGGTGAAGCGAGCAGAGGGAGGTGGTGAAATCCCGTGAATTTGGGGTTTAAATTTTGATAATGACGTAACAGGGCACATTGTCTTTCCCAGCATGTTTTGTGACTTTATGAATAGTATTCTGTATCAATCAATCAGTCAGTTTATTAAGAGAAAATAAAGAAAAATTATAAAGCTTTAGACCCCCACAAAGGCTCTTCGGCCTGTGATGGTGAGAGACTAAACATTACATTAATTAATATAGAACAACATCAAAATGAATATACTAAAAAAAGAAACGAAAAAAGAGAGAAAAGGGAGGAGGTAGCTGAATTTTGGGTATTCGAAGTGGTGAGTCGGGAGGACATAACAAAATTTTTAACCGTAAAATATTAGGAGATTAAAAAAAATTCAGAATTCTTTTGAAACTACCAAACGAGTGACATTTTTGAGCTGAATCAGGTAGGCTGTTCCATACTATATGACAAGCAGTTAATGGATTAAAGTCAGATGCCACCGATGGAGTAAACAAAATATTAATATTCCTCGAATTGCGAAGGTGATGCATAGACCTATCAGTGACGAAAGAAGGAGTAGTTTGTAGGGCTGAGGGAACATCACCATGAAGTTGATGAAAAGTGAATGACGCACAAGAAAGAATGTAGAGTGACCGCAAATCAAGTAATGGGCTAGTTAGGTTAGTTGTAGAACAATTGGTTTCCTATATAAGCCTTCTTGCTTTATCATACGACTTAGATAGTGGTTTCAGAAAAGAAGAAAAAGTTGACATCCATACAGTAGGGCAATAAGAGGCGTAGGACTGAACTAGACGATGGAACAGAATTTTTAAAACTGATTAAGGAAAAATGTGTTTTAGTTTCCTCAAAATTCCAAGACTCCTTGAGATCTTCATATTAATTAGCCCAATATGATGCTTGAACCAAGGGTTCTCATCAAGAAGAATACCGAGGAATCGGTAACCAAGAATTAACTGAACAAATCCTTCCGTTGTTCATTTGGAGCTATCTACGAGCCCAATATGATGCTTGAACAATTAGCCCAATATGATGCTTGAACCAAAGGTTCTCATCAAGAAGAATACCAAGGAATCGGTAACCAAGAATTGACTGAACAAATCCTTCCGTTATTCATTTGGAGTTATCTACGAGCCCAATATGATGCTTGAACCAAAGGTTCTCATCAAGAAGAATACCGAGGAATCGGTAACCAAGAATTAACTGAACAAATCCTTCCGTTGTTCATTTGGAGCTATCTACGAGCCCAATATGATGCTTGGGCAATTAGCCCAATATGATGCTTGGGCAATTAGCCCAACATGATGCTTGAACCAAAGGTTCTCATCAAGAAGAATACCGAGGAATCGGTAACCAAGAATTAACTGAACAAATCCTTCCGTTGTTCATTTGGAGCTATCTACGAGCCCAATATGATGCTTGGGCAATTAGCCCAATATGATGCTTGAACCAAAGGTTCTCATCAAGAAGAATACCGAGGAATCGGTAACCAAGCATTAATTGAACAAATCCTTCCGTTGTTCATTTGGAGCTATCTACGAGCCCAATATGATGCTTGGGCAATTAGCCCAATATGATGCTTGAACCAAGGGTTGTCATCAAGAAGAATACTGAGGAATCGGTAACCAAGAATTAATTGAACAAATCCTTCCGTTGTTCATTTGGAGCTATCTACCACGACCTATCTCCTCAAGTTTGTTGTCTACTTGCCAGTTTTTATTGCATTTTTTTTTGTCCCGCCTAATAAATAAAAGTTGAATTATTCTTTTTTTTTACTCGATTGTCTTTGAAAAAGCAATGTAACCTGCAATTCAGCTGTTTTGTGGGAGGCATATGATAAATAACGTATAAGTTTAGCCTGTAAGTTACTTTTAGAAAGTTTTATTGCTGTGTTTTGCATATCAGGGCCGCTCAGCCTTATTGTGAAATCTATTTATGATTAATTACTCACATAAAAACTAATGCATCAAAATTAAGATGGTATGTATTTGTTTCTGCAAAAAATATATATTATATTGAACGCCTATTATTGATCAAGTTCGTGTGCTAAATTCAAGTTTTGTTGTCATGTTAAAGACGGTTGTGGCCCCAAACTAATTAACCCCGTGGGCTGTAATTTAAAATAAAGCATTATCTTTTCTCAAAGAAAATCTACAAAAAAACCTTGAAAATAAAACAAAACAAACAGGCTAATACCGGGAGGGATTGGTTTTGGAATTTTAAGATCAGTAAACAGAATTTTATTAAGGATGTATATTATTTGTCCCAATACCCAATAAGTTCAGAGTTGTTACCTGGTATTTTCTTCTGTTTAAAATTTCATTTAATCTACTGATACGTAGGACTTCGCCCTTACCATGTTTGTTTCTGAATAAGTGTTTTTCTACAATTTAAATATCATTTTAAACATGTATTACATTTGTTTGCAGGCCATCTGAAGTTGACGAGAAGGAATATGAAGATTTTTACAAATCCTTGACCAAAGACACAAGTCCCCCTCTGGCCAAGATCCACTTTGTTGCTGAAGGGGAAGTTACATTCAAGTCCATTCTTTACGTTCCCAAAGTTCAGCCATCTGAAAGTTTCAACAAATATGGCACACGTACCGACAACATTAAGGTGAGCCTTAGCATTTTGTGGTAAGCCTTCTCAAAAACCCACTCTCAACTGACAGAAGTATGTAAAATAGATCCTTTATTATTTCTTCATAGAATAAGATCTACTATGATAGATTTCCTGAAGACAGGGATTAAGTACAACCAAAGTAAATATTGCGGTTATATGACTGATAGCTGTTTTCAGCCAAATATAGTTAACTGCTAAAACATGAAACTAAATTAGTAATCCGAAATAAGCTTTGTCACAAACCCACTCTCCTAGTTTAACAGAATAGATACACATGTAGTAAGGTACTGTGGACAATGCGCTATCTGTATGTTTTTACAATTCCTTGAATTATTGTGCTTTTAGCTCCACCCCCGAAAATGTCATTGATCTTTAAGAATTTTAGTGATTTTTAAGAATTGGCTGAACAGTCAACATATTTTTAACGTGAGGAGTGACTTGAGAACTGACTGGAATAGATTAAAAAAAATTTTAGGGCAATTGAATGACTGGGGAACTGGCTGGAGTACATAAAAAATCCCTGTGTAGTATCCTTATAAAACAAGATCTACCATGAGGGATTTGATAAGAGCAAAATTTTCAGTATAGGGAGGGTTTGACTGGGGCACAAACAGGAGTACATAAAACATTTCTGTATAATCCCTTTATAAAACAAGATTTGCTGTAAGGGATTTTCTTAAGACAGTGAAAAATTTAACCCAAGCAAATGTCTCGACTATATGATCAAAAGGTGTCGTCGTCGAAAAATAATGTAAAACAAGGAAACCAATATGAATTTGTGAAAATATCAATATTGATTGAATGAAGATCTGCTAGATGTTTTCCATAGAAATGGCCTACGGATTGTTCTGGGAACCCGGCTGACTAATCGTGTTTCAAACAGTAGGCTCTACGAAAAGTGTGGTTCAACGCCGCTTTCTATGGCTATAATGAGAGAAAGGTTGAGATGGCTAGGGCACGTTCTGCGGATGAAGGATGACAGATTGCTGAATATTGTCCTTTTCAGCCAACAGTCTAGGACTAAACGGCAGGTCGTCCGCAGTTGGGATGAGAGGATGTCAAAGAAAAGATTTAAGGGATATGGTATCTGGCTGGGAAAGTGTAAAGAGGGAGACTTTGAATAGATTGGTTGGAGGAGGAGCGTGCGTAGCTGTGTTGGCCTCAGGCAGTTTGGTGCTGCGGTGAGCTGTTAGTAGTAGTAGTATTAATAATATGAATCTAAGTCTGTCGAAAACATCAAATACACAACTAAGGCAATTAATGCTACGCTTTATTTTTACAAAAATAGTGCTATTATAAAAAAATAAAACATAAGTAACTATGAAATTATTTTCTTTAGAACTTTAAAAAAGAAGCTGTAAGATTATAACATAAGTACCAAAAACATGAGCACTGCTATATTAGAAATCAACATAAACTTGTTGAATGCTTATAATAATTTTTTTATGCATAAGATTTTCCTTTTTCGTAATGTATACATTTTTTTTTCTCCTTTTTTCTATATATCTTAAATGCAAACCTAATGCATTGTGGTTTGTTTTAAAAGTTTGTAAATGAAGCACGGTTTTCTAATTAGAAATCAATTTCTTTTTACCCTATTTGGTTCTAAAGACTTGGGGCTCCTAATGGGAACAGTCTCTTTGGAATTCTAGGAATTAACTTAGAATAAAATGCTTGCGGGAATTCTGGTAGAAATAACTATAGAGTAGGAATAACTTTTTAAAAACTCGAAGGGGTAAGAAAAGAGCAAAATTATGTTACGTGATTTACGCTAAACTTAAGAGTTTAGGCCTATTAGCTATTTGTATGTATGTATATGTTTATTTCCCGTATTATTTCAAGTGATACGAGAAAAAAACAAAAGATATGAAAAAACTGTCGGAAAACACTTAGCAAAGTGCTATTACTACCCGGGCGTGTTATATAACGCTCATTTCGCTTTTCTACTGTGCGCACTGGACTAGCTACTCCGTAACATGTTGACAGAGTTGCATTACTGGTCCATAGAGGCAATATAAGCAGATATTTTGCATATTTGTAAAAACACTTCTTTATGTCGCTGACATCTGTCTGTGAGAAAAGAGACCAAAATGGGGCAAGCGCAAGCAAATGAGGAACTACAAAAGCATTATATAGAGTAGCAAGGATGCGACAGTTAAACTTAAACTTCAGCGCTATCAACAGGCCATATGCCTTCCTAGTTTTATTCGCAAAAAAATCGTTAAGCAAGACCCGTGTTGATCAGAGATTATTTCCAATTGGGACTCCAAGGTACGTAAGACGTTCTTGGTCTTGTATGACGTGCACACCAAGAGATCGGGATCTTCGCAACGGCAATTAAAAACTAGAATCTAACTCTTATTATGATTAAGATTGAGACTAATACGATTGTATTCATCTGACAATATACGAAAGTTTTCTTCAATTCCTGCTTGTGTTCTGCTTACATTCAATACGTCATCTGCGTAATTTACTAATGAAACGTTTATTCCCTTAAAAATATTTAAACAAAATTTATGTGTATAATGTATTCAAGGTAGTTATTTGGCTAGAAAAGAAAGGGGAAGAAGAAAGAAACTGTTTTCATACTTTAGCAATTGAGATAAACAAGGTCTTGATCTTACTCACTATTCGATTCACCTAGGACTAAGCAGTATAACCCAACAGCCAACCAAATAGAAGTGTCCCAATTCATGCAAAGTTATCATTAACAAACGGAAGCCGTTACAAGTAAAAGTAAATATATCTAATGAAATATTCCCAAGTAATCACCTCACAACAGGGCTCCTCAGAGCCCCAAGTAATATCACTTATGTCTATTAGTCTTTAGCTCTAAAGAGTTGAAGCATGTTCACTTAGTTTTTATTCAGGAGAAGTTCAAAACATAGAGTGAATCTGGGTTTGCACAGTTCCATTTTTTTCTGACGCAAAATGCCTTGCGCGAAACAGATACAGAAGGAACACGGCCATGTTCGGATGGATTAGTGTAAAAATTGGTCCATTTCATGAGTTGATGTCCAAATGGTAAAGCTACAAATTCAGAAACGTAAAACTAGAAGATGGCGTTGGGCATAAAGCAATAGGGGTTCGAGTACTGGTGTCGTTGATTATTTGGTGCCGAACGGGTTTCAATGATGTGACTGTAAGCTCAGTCAGAGTCGACCCAGCTCTAAATGGGTACCTGGGAAAATCTGGAGGGGGGACACGGGAAGCGTCGGATGATTTTTCCCCTAACCACGCACTGCACTCCCGGCCGAAGGCAGGAATTAGGAGATCGGTACTTGCGCAACGCATTTTGTCAATGAGATTTTTTTTTTTCAGCGCATCGGTTGATTGAGATATTTCAACGGAGCTGTTGAACACTCGTGGTACATGAACTTGTACCAAAAAAAAAAACTTTATCGGTGATCAAATGCGTTGTTGCTAGGTATATGAGAATCACTCCTTCAAGGTCAACAGTTTTAACAATTAGCTGTCTTAAAACTCCTCCTTCTTTCTCCGTTCCAATCCCCCCTGAAATGTCTGTTAATACTATGAAATTACCGGGCGTTACCATCTCAAGCGACTTAAAATGGGATTGCCGCGTTAATGATTTCTTAAAACGTACAAATACTGAATTTTCTCTCCTCGAACTCCTTAATAAATTTAAATGTCCTAAGTCGCATTGTTTGAGGATTTTTCTCTCTTTTGTACGTCCTACCCTCGGGTACGCTTGTCCTCTTTGGCATCCTGGCATCTCCAATGAATTGTCGGAGAGAACAGAGGCAGTTCAAAAAAGGTATCTAAGAATTATCTTCAATGAGGGTAAAGTGCCTTACATTTCCCTTCTTCGGAGAGCAAATGTGGTCACCCTTAAGGATAGGAGAACACAAGTTTCCTACGTTTTGCCCACAATGCCGCGCATAAACCCTAGTACTACTTCTCTTTTCCCTAGTGAACATTTACCCCTCCCCCCGAACTAGCCCTACGTTCTGTCTTAAGAAAAATCCTCCTTCTTGCCCCAATAATAGTTTCCACTGAAAGATATAGAAGATCATTCATCCCTCACGTAGTTGAAATTTTAAATCAATACCTCCCCCCCCCTTCTCACTCTACTTTTATCTTAGAGTTTTAGTGTTTATTTTGCAATTGCAAACTTTGTAATTCTTGCTAGCTAGACTTTTGTTTAAATTTGTTTTCCCTGTTTTAACTTTACGAGTTTTATCGTTTACTTTTTATTGATTGCAATTTTATGATTTTGTGCTGACACTAAATTACGAATTCGGCCCTTTTGAGCTTGTGATAGCCGCTTTGTTGAAATAAATCTTATCTTATCTATTTTATCATAACTTGCATTAAAATCAATTTAATCTCCTGGAAAACGCTAAAAAGGCGGTTTCTCGTAGAAAACGCTCAATCCGCTGTTTTTGCGTGACGCCGCAACCGTGTGAATTTAGAGAAAAAAAAAGTTTATAATTTGAGGCTTTTATTTTTAAGCTATTTGTGCGCCGTGTCTTCATTACCGACGATTTTCAAGATATGATGCCCAATTACTTGAATTTCATCCGTGGCATTGTTGATTCTGATGATTTACCACTCAACGTCTCCCGTGAAACTCTTCAACAGCACAAGCTTATCAAAGTTATTAAAAAGAAGCTGATCAGGAAAGCTTTGGATATGATGAAGAAAATGGATAAGGAAGACTATAAGAAGTTTTGGGCTGAATATTCCACCAAGTAAGTCTGAACGCACAATCTCCTCCATTCACAGCCACACTACTTATTGCCGCCACACTACTTATTGCCGTACAACTCCCTACTGCTTTTCTCTACTTGAGAAAGGATAGTAAGGTTTTTCCCGCTGATGAAACTTGTTAATTGCTGAAAGGTCTTTGTGTACTTCACATAAATTGAAAACTGTCCCCTCCTCCCGCCAAACCCTCCCAAAATCCTTAAGTATCATTTTGTACATTACTGGAAGCTAAATAGACTATTTATAATGATGGGAATGGGTAAGGAAGATTATAAGAAATTTTGAGAAGTATTCTACAAGTGAAGTCCGAAAGCTCCATGCTTCTTAAGCTTTCATGCTAAGAATTTATAATATGTTGATCTTTTAGTAAAAAACTTAAAATGTCATGCACACTAAATAAATAAAATATTTAGTAGTAAATAAAACAATTTTGTTTTGTATAATAAGCTCCTTAACTAAAGAAACTGACAAACGAAAAAAAAAAGCATTAGTAACTTAATATAACCTAACATTTGACTTGATACAGATTAAATTACAAGTAGAAGGAATAAAGTTTTAAAGTGCCAAAAACAGCAAAATGAAATCAGGTGGTTTTAATTGGTTAAGTGGAAACTTAAAGACGAATCTCAATAATTGCAAATCTTGATAAATGAAAAAAAACTAAGTGTTTCATTTTAAAGAAAAATACTACCGTATACAGTTATACAGTTTTTGTAGTATCAGGGTTCAAATTTAATGAAAAAGAGCCTGAGTGAAAAATCAGCAAAAATTAAGCTAAAAACCTACGTCACCAAACACCTGAAGAAAGTGTAGTTTAACTTGAAAGCTTCTTTGGGAATCAACATGTTGATAATGTTTGAATTTTTACGGATGAACAGTGTTGTCAAATTCAATTAATTAGTTTCGCTTCGGTTCAACATGACAACACTGGGGGAAAATATTATACTACCCTAAAAAGTCATATTTTTGAAACAGCTGAAAGATAAATCTTAGCAATCGAGTTTTTAGGTATGGATAACCGAAGGTTTGTCCAGGGGAATTTTTTTTTTATATTTAAATGTCCCTGGTTCTTCAAGATGACATTGCTGCTTTCCAGTATTGCTTTCTGTCTGGAAAACGGAACACAGTAAAGCTCTAGCTTGTATCCCATTTAGATCTTAAGCTCAGTAGTATCCATCGTATGCACTTACGTAAGAATTTTTTCGGGGGGGGGGGATTAATAATTAAAGAATACAAAGTACTAAAAAAATTAGCATTTTGGGATTTCGGGGGGCTGGGGTCCCCCACCCCCTGTCAAACCATCTCCTGCATTGCCACGCCTAAGAATCCATAAGCTTCTTTATTTAATGTTTTGTTGTTCATTTTGGTAATTCAGATCTATTTCCAGTAAAGATTTATAATTATTAAATCTTGGCCTCGTCTGTGTGAGTAAATTTTGTATTTTCCTGCACCAGGGGATTTTGTGGCTATAACTGGGACAGTGAGGGGACGCTTAGAAATATTTAAATTAATTAACTCATTAAAAATGTCTGAATAACCGAATTTATCGTTTATTTAAAAAAAATATTTATTTAAGTTTTTAATTTATATAAATCTATATTTAATATTTAATTAGATCTAGATCTAATTTATATAAAATGGCTGATAATATCTAAGCGCTAATTAATTTCTTTTTAGCCTCAAGCTAGGAGTCATTGAAGATTCATCAAACCGTTCTCGTCTTGCCAAGCTCCTTATGTTCCGCTCATCCTCATCCAAGGGTGAATTTGTTTCACTTGCTGAATATGTTGAAAGAATGAAAGAAAAGCAACAAGCTATCTACTATATTGCTGGAGGATCTCTTGATGAGGTATATGCCTCTATTCTTATTTTGTTACTAAAATCGTTTTTGATATGTTACTAAGCCCTGTGTTTTTGCTAGTGAATGTGCTAAGGTTGCATATCTCTGCTCCTACATTATTTTTCTAAAGTTTGTGTTTTTGCTTCGTCAAAGTTATAAGATCTAACAATCTAATAATCTTCTAGGGGGGGAGGGGCATTTTCAATGAAAATAAACAAAACGTATTTTCTATTCTGTAGAGGGAGGTCATTTTGTTGTTTGTTTAATTTTATTCAATAAAAATACCAAAAAAGGCAATTTTAAAATTTAGTGAGTGGGGCAATTGTGCTCTCTCCTCCCTCTCTAGTTTGCAGCCCTTTGTCTTTTTTATATTTTTTTTGGGAATATATGAGGTGAAGCTTGAATAGGAGTTGTGTGGATCGGGGGCTGAATTGGAGCTCAACTTGACTGAATATGTAAAAGGGAAAAAGAACATCGAAAGTTCGTTTATATTTCTTGAATTTCAAACCATTATCAAAATGAAATGGAGACTTAAGAAGTTCCTACATTTCTATGAATGTCCGTTAAATGTCTCACACAACTTTTCAGGCACATAATTGAAATTAAAAAATATATTCGCCAAAATTGCCCTTAATAGAGAATCGCCCTTAATAAGGGAAGCTCCGTTTACAAGGCTCTTCGTATTTCTAATTGTTTGTTCTTTTCGTGTCGTAATATTTCTTAGCCTCATGACAGTTCCGATAATGCCAAATCTAGGCAGAGATTAGCATTCCGAAAAGCCTCACACAAAATAATTACTCAATTGAAAGCTCAACTCTCTCATTCAGCGTTGCCTTTTTATGGCACTTGGTATTAACCAAGTGACATATAGCAATCGCAAATTCTGTCGGTCTGTCGGTCCCGGTTTTGCTACTTTAGGCACTTCCAGGTAAGCTAGGACGATGAAATTTGGCAGGCTTATCAGGGACCGGACCAGATTAAATTAGAAATAGTCTTTTTTCCGATTTGACCATCTGGGGGGGGGGAGTAGGGGGCCCGTTAAGTCGGAAAAAATAGAAAAGATGAAGTATTTTCAACAAAACGGGTGATCAGATCTTAATAAAATTTGATAGTTGGAAGGTATCGTGTCTCAGAGCTGTTATTTTAAATCCCGACCGGATCTGGTGACATTGGGGGGTTGGGAGGGGGAACCTAAAATCTTGTGGAGGGATCGGGATGAAACTTGATGGGAAAAATAAGCAGAAGTCTTAGATACGTGATTTAAATAATTGGAACAGATCCGCTCTATCGAGGGGGGGGGGTTAATTAAGAAAAATTAGAAAAAATGAGGTATTTTTAACTTACGAAGGAGTGATCGGATCGAATTAACGGGCGTCCGTTAAGTCGGAAACATAGAAAAATAGAAGTATTTTTAACTTACGAACGTTTGATCAGATCTTAGTGAAATTTGATGTTTGGAAGGATATCGTGTCTCAGAGCTGTTATTTTAATCCCGACCGGATATGGTGATATTGGGTGGGGGAGTTGGGAGGGGGAAACCTAAAACTTGGAAAACACTTAGAGTGGAGGGATCGGGATGAAACTTGGTGGGAAAAACAAGCACAAGTCCTAGATACATGATTGACATAATCGGAACGGATCCGCTCTCTTTGGGGCAGTTTGGGGGGGGGGGGGTTAATTCTGAAAAAATTGAAAAAAATGAGGTATTTTTAATTTACGAACGGATGATCGGATCTCAATGCAATTTGATATTTAGAAGGATATCGTGTCTCAAAGCTCTTATTTTAAATCCCGACCGAATCTGGTGACACTGGGGGGAGTTCGGGATGGGGTAACCTAAAATCATGGAAAACACTTAGATTGGAGGGATCGGGATGAAACTTGGTGGGAAAAATAAGCAGAAGTCTTAGATACGTGATTTACATAATTGGAACAGATCCGCTCTATGGGGGGGGGAGATTAATTAAGAAAAATTAGAAAAAATGAGGTATTTTTAACTTACGAAGGAGTGATCGGATCTTCATGGAACTTCATATTTAGAAGGACCTCGTAATTCAGATCTCTTATTTTAAGTCTCAACCGGATCCGGCGTAATTGGGGGAGGGCAGTTGGGGGGACCGGAAATCTTAGGAAATACTGAAAGCGGTGAGATCAGGATGAAACTGGATGGGAAGAACAAAAACCTGTCTAATATACGTGACTAACATAACCGGACCGGATCTGCTCCCTTTGGTGGATTGGGGGGGGGGGTAATTTTGAAAATTGAGGTATTTGTAATTTTCGAAAGGGTGACCAGATCTTAATGAAATTGGATATTTAGAAGGATCTTGTACTTTAAAGCTCTAATTTTAAATTCCGAACAGATCCTGTGACATTGGGGGGAGTTGGAGGGGGAAACTGGAATTCTTGGAAAACTTGAAAATTGGGGTATTTTTATCTTACGAATAGGTGATCGAATCTTAATGAAATTTGATATTTAGAAGGATATCGTGTCTCAAAGCTATTTTTTTAAATTATTTTAAATCCCGACCGGATCTGGTGGCATTGGGGGGAGTTTGGGGTGGAGGAACCTAAAATCATGGAAAAAGCTAAGATTGGAGGGATCGGGATGAAACTTGGTGGGAAAAAATAAGCAGAAGTCTTAGATACGTGATTTACATAATTTGAATGGATGCGCTCTATTGGGGGGGGGGGTTAATTCTGAAAAATTATAAAAAATTATGTATTTTTAACTTACGAAGGAGTGATTGGATCTTCATGAAACTTCATATGCTCTCTTTGTTGGAGTTGGGAGGGGGTTAATTTTGAAAATTGAGGTATTTGTAACTTACGAAAGGGTAACCAGAGCTTAATGAAATTTGATATTTAGAATTCGGACCTAATTTTAAATTCCGACCGGATCCTGTGATATTGGGGGAGTTGGAGGGGGAAACCGGAATTCTTGGAAAACGTCAAAATTGGGGAATTGTTATCTTATGAATAGGTGATCGGATCTTAATGAAATTTAATATTTAAAAGGAATTCATGTCTCAGAGCTCTTATTTCAAATCCCGACCAGATCTTTTGACATTAAGGGGAGTTGGAGGGGGAAATCTTGGAAAACAGTTGGAGTGGAGGAATCGGGATGAAACTTGGTGGATAGAATAAGCAAATGTCCTTGATAAGTGATTGACGGAACTGTAATGTGTTCGCTCTCTTTGGGGGACTTGGGGGGAGGGTTTCAATGATTTGGCGAGTTTGGTGCTTCTGGACGTGCTAGGACGATGAAAATTGGTAGGTGTGTCAGGGAGCTGCACAAATTGACTTGATAAAGTCGTTTTCCCAGATTCGACCATCTGGGGGGCTAAAGGGAGAGGAAAAATTATAAAAAAATAGGTATTGATAACTTTCGAGTGGGTGATCGGATCTTAATTAGTTTTGATATTTAGAAGGACATCGTGACTCAGAGCTCTTATTTTGAATCCTGACCGACATTAAACCTCTTATTTTCCTTTAAATCAATCTATTGATTAATAGAATTTTGTTAGAGCTCATACCATATGATCTCTTGGCTCTTATAGCTCTTCTTGCCTCGTCACAAGTGCCATATGAGCTCTTAGCTCTTGTTTTGAATTCAGTTGGCTTTTCACTTCAAAAAGGACATCTTCTCTTTTAATTTGTATTTTTTCTAATTTTTTTTTGAAATTTGATTAAAAAATCCCACCTCCTCTCCTCTCAGTGGCATTGCATTTCAAACTTTTAAACAAATATATAAAATTCATCGTGTTTTGTGTTTTTAAAGTAGATTTTTTGGGCGTTAATGTGTTTTTTAACTTTTGAATTTTAATATTGTCATTTGGAATTTAATATTCGTTTTTTTTTTTCATTTTGCCTAAAGGACGGAAAGAGGAGAGGTCTCAGCGGGAATATTTGCACTTCTCTTCTCGTTATCCTTCGTTTTCTCGTTTCGTAATAAATAATATACAAAATAGTTCTGTAATCGAAGTTACAAATAATCCCAATAATTACTTTTCGTTTCAATTGGATGAGGAAATTGTTCATCTATTTCATTTTGAAATTTATATTTATTCAAAAGTTGAGATAGTTGCTGGCGAACAGAGAGTCGACATTCGAATGTCGACAGAGAGTCGACATTCCGCATGGGGCCGTCCTAGCCGAGCGGATTGGTGCGCTGGATTTGGGATCCTTTGTCCGAGAGGGCGAGGGTTCGAATCCTAATGTACCCAATTATTCGGTTTGAGACGGGGGTTAGTGGCGTGACTCTGTAAGCTCAACCAGAGTCGACCCAGCTCTAAATGGGTATCTGAAGAAATATGGGGAAGGTAAATAGGAAGGGTGTGCAAAAGCACAGGATGGCTGGCCCTCATCCCCCATGGCACTTCCTGGCTGAAGGGTCTTGAGACAGATCAGCAACGCGGGTTCGGACCTTGAGGGTCTAGTGCCGCATCCTTTTTTACCGTACGGGGGCAAAACCAAATCTTCAATTTTTTTAACCTTCAGTTTTATCTCTAAAAGTCTACAGTTGAATTTTTTTATGCTAAGCTATGGGGAAAATACCAAAGGTCCTTTGTATAAAAAGCCTTTGTACTTTTTTTTAGCAAAGAAAATTATTTCAAATATCTATAATCTCGCTTTCGTTTATTTTTATTTTTGTATGTTTCCCATATTATAATTTATTCTCTGCTTTCACCAGTACCAATAACTGTATTTGTAGAGACTTTCATGATAGCCCTGGCAAGTTTTTCGTAAGTTGCTCAGAGAATAAGATCAAAACCTATCATCAATTTCTTAGTTTGCCTTCAGATTTCAAAGTGTGTCTCTTCTGTTACAGTTACACACACGGATTGCTACTGAAATTTTTGGTACTAGAAGACAAGTTTCGAGTATTTGGTTTTACCTTATTCGAATTTAAAAATTTCATTAACCTCCAAAATTGGAGAGTATAAAGAAAAATAAAATCAACAAACTGATGGTATAAAGTATAAGACCACAAATAAATGTAAATACTGGCCAATATGCACAAACCTAATTCTTGATAATAATACTGAATTACATTTCTTTAATAACATCATAAACTTTAACATAAATATACAATAAATCTAAAAATTAAAAAAAATTTGATCACAATAACAGCATTTTTTTTTTTTTTTTTTTTACTGGCTTGTAAAAGCAGTATATAATATATATGTATATAATAGAGTATATAATATATAGAGTATATAATATATACAACACACAAAAAGTTCAAATATGTTCAAAAGTAAAAAAAAAACACAAATATAAACAAACAAAATTGTAAAAGTGGCTACTAAAAATCAACAAACTAAACGGGCAAATCATGGCAATTGAAAGAGTCTTTCATTATTATTTTTGTTGATATTATTACCTCGTCTAATTTACCGCTTATTTTTTCGTCTTCTAGGTTGAAACAAGTCCGTTCGTTGAGCGACTTATTAAGAAGGGGTATGAAGTTCTGTATTTGACCGAAGCTGTTGATGAATATTGCATTGGTGCATTGCCTGAATTTGAAGGGAAGAAATTTCAGAACGTTGCCAAAGAAGGTGTTGTCCTGGATGATGAATCAGCTGAAAAACAAGAGGCTTTGAAAGCTAAGTTTGAACCGTTGACTAAATGGCTTTCTGATGAAGCACTTAAGGATCATGTAAGTTGTTAGAGTTTAACTTTTTTTTAGTGCATTGCATTTAGAAGCAGACAGTTTGATCTAAAAAGGCTTTTGGATGAAGTACTGAAAGACCTGAAGGTTTGCTGATGAAGTACTGAAAGATCTGAAGGCTTTCTGAAATATGGCTTTCGGATGAAGTACTTAAGGATCATGTTAGTTGTTATGGTTTAATGGGTTGTTTTTTGCGAAGTGTATTTAGATGCAGACAGTTTGATCAAAAAAGGCTTTCTGATGAAGTACTGAAAGGTATGAAGGTCTTCTGATGAAGTACTGAAAGATCTGAAGGCTTTTTGAAATATGGCTTTTGGATGAAATACTTAAGAATCATGTTAGTTGTTACGGTTTAATGGTTTTTTTTGTGCATTGCATTTAGATGCAGACAGTTTGATCAAAAAAGGTTTTCTGATAAAATACTGAAAGATCTGAAGGTCTTCTGATGAAGTATTGAAAGATCTGAAGGCTTTCTGAAATATGGCTTTTGGATGAAGTACTTAAGGATCATGTTAGTTGTTACGGTTTAATTTTTTTTTTCGTGAAGCGTATTTAGATGCAGAGAGTTTGATTAAAAAGCTTATCGGTAATGTCCAGAGAAGTGTTGACTGATCAAACAGTTTGTGGTAACGAACTCTAAGGAGCGACCCGGCTCAATAGTAACCGAAACTTAAAAAACGGAATTTTAATACCAATAGATAGACCAAAGAATTGGCTTAATATGGTGATTCCTAATATAAAAGTTTCATTAAGTTTAAAAAACTGAGTTTTGATACCAGTAGATACATCAAAAGAACCGCATTTGCATGCTCCACGTATGCGTATTTATTTATTATTATTTTTTTCCCCAGGGGTTATCGTATCGACCCAGTTTGTCCTAGAATGTTGCGAGAGAGCTCATTCGAACAGAAATTAAAAGCTCTAGTGCCCTTCTTAAGTGACCAAAAATTGAGCGGAACTAGACCCCCCCCCCACGCTTATTCCATTCAGTATAGTCGAAAATCTAATAGCTATGTCTTTGAGGACGACTTAATCACCCACAGTCCTGGGGGGAGAGTTCTGCAAGTTATCAACTTTGCCCATTGTTTACGTATAGAATTCAATTCAATTTATTTATAGCCCATCTTTTACAAAAAGAGGGCGAAACGCCCTTAAGATGGAGTAAAAAAAAAAAGCTATAAATAAATACAAATCAAATCAACATCAAGAGACAATCAAATAAATAATGCAGACCAAGGATGAGATACTATCGACATAGATAGAACGAAAATCATGTAGCCTTTTATCAATAACAAATATAGGCGAAACTAGGCGGAACTTATTCATTAAGTAACTTTTTCTGGTCCAACAAGGGTAACTGAGAAGGAATTTAGCATAACGAAAAAATACTCTACGAACAAATAGTTTCTGAGGTTCACTAAAAAACTGCCAAACTGGACAAAGAGAGAGGAGATGAGGTACAACTAGGCTATTATATATTTTTGCGAGATTTAATTTATTAATTTGTTTAATATTAGACACAATTGAAGCATAAGCAGTTCTCAGTTTTTTCTTCAAATTTTCAAGCAATAATTTCTCAGTTTCTTTCAAATTTTTTCCAATAGGAATTCCAAGGTAAACTAATTTTTGGGAAAGAGGGACTTGAGCATTAGCTAAAGATAAAAAAGAAGGGCCATTTGTCTCTTAAATGTCTCTAAAACTGAAAGTTATAACAATAGTTTGAAAGAAAGAAATTGAAAAGAAAGAAAGCTTTCTATTGAAAGAAAGCTTAATGTCTTCATATTCATTATAAAGCCGATAAAACGCGTTTTCACATCCACTAAAAGTACGGCTTAAATTCAAAACGTCATCTGCAAATACCATTAATGACAAATTAAATCCACAGTAAGTACAACTAAAATTAACAGAATTTTGGGCATGTAAAACAGAGTTATTAAATAAAGACGGTGATGTAAGGCCTCCTTTCAAAATATCAAAAAAAGATCCCTCATTTAATTTCGCCTTAAGGTGATGGTACATATACAGAAGGCATTTGTTTATTGGGAAGCATACAGACGTTTATATGGGGAGATTTTTTCTGGTGGGATGGGAAGGGGTTGCTTGGGAGGTTCTTTCCATGGGGAAGAGAATTTTTTTATGAAGGAGGTGCCGGATTTCCCAGCATTATTTAAAAAAGATCAGAAATTAAATAAAAAACAAGTTTTTTCAACTGAAAGTAAGGAGCAACATTAAAACTTTAAAGGAACATAAATTATTACATGTATGAGGAGATTCGCCCCCTCGTCAATACCTCGCTATTTACGCTAAAGTTTTTTTTAGTACTTTCACAGAGCTATTTATTCTAATTAAACGGTCTTTGTGATTCAGGGATCATTCTTAAAGAACTGGAACAAAATTCGAACTTTAGTGTAAAGAGCTAGGTATTGAAAAGGGGGTGAATCCCCCCCCCCTCTTCTGCGTACATGCCAGATCAAAAGAATCGGCTTATTATTTTGATTTCAAATATATAAGATTCATTAAGTTTAGTTTTACCTATGAAAGGCTACGAACCTGACACGAATTGCCGGATTTTTGCAAAAAGAAAAGAAAAGAGGAAACACCCCTAAAAGTCAAGGAATCTTAGTGAAAATCGCACCATCAGGTTCAGCGTGTCAGAAAACCCTACTGTAAAAGTTTCAAGCTCCCATCTTCAAAAATGTGGAATTTTGTATTTTTTGCCAAAAGAAAGATCACAAATGCGTGTTTATTTTATTTTTTTTAGTCCCATGGGTGATTGTATCGAACCAGTGGTCCTAAAATATCTGGAGAGGGCTCGTTCGAAAAAAAATTATAATTTTTAGTGCCATTTTTAAGTGAGCAAAAATTTGGAGGTCAACTAGCCCCTCCTCCCATACCCCTTTTTTCGCAAAAAACAAGTTTTTCGACTGAAAGTAGGAGCAAGGTTAAAACTTGAAGCGAGTTGAAATTATTCCGTATATGAGGGGTGCTGCCCACTCTTCAATACTCTGCTCTTTACGCTAAAGTTTGACCTTTTGTCTTTATGTTCTTTAAGGACGATTCCTGAAACACAAAGGCCATGTAATTAGAATCAGAACCATTATTAAAAGTTTTTAAAAACGCTAGCGTGAAGAGAATTGAGGTATTGGAGAGGGGACAACCCAACCTTTAAGTTTTAATGTTGCTCCTAACTTTTAGTAGAACTTCTTTTTTTAGTAGCCATCTAGAGCACTTTTTTTTTTGTAATTTCCCAGCAAGAATAAAGAAATAAAAGTCATATAGCTTGATTTTTATGAGCTTAGCCCTTCCAAATTATTTCATTGATGAACGTTTTGTAGATATTAAGAGCGACAATATCGAGCGTTCTTAGTGACTCCCCGTGTGCACTTGTTGCCTCCAGATGGGGTTGGACTGGTAACATGGAACGCATTGCCACATCAAACGCTCATCAAAAACAAAACGATGTGCAAAGAGAGTAAGAATCGCTGAGTGTTATTTGATATGCTTGGTTTGGTTTTGTCTTCTTCTCGCTTAGTCCATGAGTGTCGCTGTTTAGCTTATTCAGCCTTAAAAAAAACAAAAAAAAAAAAAAAACTAAATGAACATAACGAAATAAAAAGATCCAAAATGGGGTTTTTCAAGGCCAAATGAAATTTTGAATTTTAATTTTGTGCAAATCGCGGATATTGGCGAATAACACTTGTTGTTAGGTATTTGATTTTATTTCTTTTTTTTTGGTCTTTTATTTAATTTTATTTAATTTTTTGGTGTTTTTTTTTTCATTGGTTTTGTTTTACTTTCCGCGTTTGTTTTTTGCTTTTTCCTTGATCTTATTATTTTGTTCGCGCTGAAGAAGGGAGGAGATTGTTCTCTCGAAATATTCGCTTTCTGTGTTTTCTTGAGTATTTTCGTTTGGCCTTTAAAACCCCATTTTGATCGTTTTTAAAACCCCATTTAAAAAACCCCATATTGATCGTAGGCCAGTGTAGTTTAAGAAATTACCTACTCCTTGAACAGACTACTAGAGCCAAACAAGGCATAATTTCGTCAATTTTACTTTCTTAATTCTTCTGTTTATTTCTTGTCAGTCATTCCCCTTTCCTTCCCCCCTCTCCCAATGATATTCTTTCATTTTATTATTATTAAAACGGTGATAAATTGAAGATTAATTGGGTATATATAAGCTATAGAGGCTTTATCGGGGCTGATAGGTAGTTTCAGTGTTTATGCAAAGGTAGGTTCTTGACATTTATGTGTTTGGTTTGTCAATATCTATGAATTAGCACACTAAATTGCATTCGGGTACATTCGGGTATTGCATAAGATACCATTCGAGTATCCTAAATGGGTAGCGGAAGGAGTACTTAAATCGCAGCCCTAAATAGTTAAGTTTCAGGAGCTTTGTATAAAATTTTGTCTTTTTTGAGCTCAGACTGAAAACGCACACATTTAGATAATGAATGGAGGGCGGCAAACAGTACGAAGCATGTTTGGCAACAGAGAAAAATCATCTTGTTAAAATAGGGCTAAGTTTTTATAATGCTTAACTTGCCTAGTTTGTTATCAGGCAGACTAAATATTGTTTATCATCATGTTATCAGATTTGCTTAAAAGCATTTTTCTGTTTTCCTAGTTTGTCGTGTTACTTTTTTGTTTGTTTGAGTCATTGTTTGTGCTTTTGGCTTTACTGTGTTGTCTTTGCTTTAGATCTTAAAAGCTGAAGTTGGCGACCGTTTGACCTCTACCCCATGCGCCTTAGTTGCTTCTAAATATGGTTGGACGGCAAACATGCAGAGGATTATTACAGCCCAGACTCATTCAAAGACTAACGACGTTCAAAGAGAGTGAGTATCAAGCATCATTCCTCTCTTTGTGCGTTTTATTGAGGAATGGTGTTAACTTTAGTTCACTGGGAATAGGCCGAATTTTCTTGATTTAGTAGGAAATAATTACTTCCCTGTTCCGTCATGATTGCAGCACCACCTACAACCTAGTAAAGAACGAACTCCAGTAAAAAAAATTAAATGTGTTTTGAAAGAAATTGTAAAGTGAAGAAGAATCTCTGTTGGCAACTGATTCAGGTTCAAGTAACTGAAACTATTATTTGGTAAGCAATCTTACCAAATTTCTTGGCCTACCAAATTTTTTTGGACTAGTCTTAATAGCAAAAGTCTAATTCGAAAAAGTTATACGAATTTTGAAAAACAGCCTTAAACCCCCTGAAGATGGTGTCAGATCAAAATGAAAGCTACACCATTGGAATCATCATGGTTGGAAATCCTACGTAGGAGGGTTTCCTACGTAATCATCAAAATCATCGAAAACCCTACGCAGGAGAATTACGATCCCCCATTTTGAGTAACAAGGAAAATTACTACCGCATGGGAAGCGGTGATGTTTATGTTTTTTTTATCTTCAACTTAAGGAATGGTAGGGGCTTGCTTCTGTAGCTGTTGTATTTAAAACAGCTACATACCATTGCTCTACTACTACACACACCATGCTCTACTACTACCATTTACTGTTTAAGGAATTGCCGCTTACTAATGCAGTAACTGACAGAAGGAATGACGCTTTCTTAATATAACCGTTTTATTTTCGTGTGCTATACATTCACAATGGTGTGAGGATTGGAACATCGGGTGTGGAGGCTAGCTGACACTCCACGTGTTGCTGTGGCGTGCAGCGCCACAGCAACACGTGGCAGGGGTCAGCTAGTATCACATAAAGAAAGCTTGTAAACCTAAAATTGCTTTCTAAACCTAAAACTGCAATGAGAGAAGAATCTAGTTTTTGATCTATACACTCACCTCAAGGCCTTTAGACCCAAACTTGTCTTGTTTTGGGAACAATTACAAGTCAACAGCTTGACATACTTTTAGCAATGCAAGGTCTTCTTGAATGAAGCGACAGACATGTCGCTTCCGAAAGAGCTTGTTTCGCCCATCCGAAAGAGCTTGTATTGCTAGATTCTAAATTGATTTAGAATAGGCTTAATAACATAACCGAATACAACACGTAAGAAAATAAAGATGTAAAATATCGAACATTACTTATAGTCTGAAAAAAAAGTGAAAAGATAGAGCATAAAGAAAAAAATTTCAGACAAACGTAAAAGTTTAAGTCAAAGCTTGACTAAAAGTCTGCGTCAAACCAAAAACAAACATATGAAACAGAAGAGTAAAGGCAGGTGGCAGGGAGTAAAGGCAGGGATCAGGCGTGGCAGGGGTCAGCTAGTATCTCATAAAGAAAGCTTGTAAACCTAAAATTGCTTTCTGAACCTAAAACTACAATGAGAGAAAAATCTAGTTTTTGATCTATACACTCACCTCAAGGCCTTTAGACCCAAACTTGTCTTGTTTGTGGAACAATTACAAGTTAACAGCTTGACACGCTTTCACCAATGCAAGGTCTTCTTGAATGAAGTGACAGACATGTCGCTTCCGAAAGAGCTTGTTTCGCCCATCCGAAAGAGCTTGTATTGCTAGATTCTAAATGCCCACAATATCGCATAAAGAAAGCTATTGTAATTTAGCATTCCTGCGGTAAAACTAAAGAAGACAAATATATTTATTTAGAGACAAATATATTATTATAATAATAATAAAATATATTATTATTTAGAAAATAAATTTAGTGATAAAACTAAAGAAGACTGCGTACTTCTTGGTACGAAATCCAATTTTCTTGCTACATTGCTTCAGTTTCCAATAGATGCTACTTTTCTTGCGATCTATAGTCATCTATAAAGAAAAGACGTCAATATTTGCGCCTAATTATCAAATAATTTCGATCTAATGCATCGTTTTTTGAGTTGATTTAAATGTTCCAATCCATCCTTGGTCAAACAAATGGGAGGGAATAAAGTTTTAAAGTCATGAACAAATTGGATGGAGGAGGAGTATGTTCAGCTGTGCTTGATACTATGATGAGTTATCAGTTGTCTGTCTGTAGTGACTATATAAGATTTTAGACCCTTTCCGTGGCCTTACAAGTTTGCACCTGTGACTTGGGTCAAATATGCATACAGGAGAAGTGTGGGTAGTCCACCACCCCACAAGGTTGCTCTTGTGGACATTATGAAAACCAGAACCTAAAAAGATGCACTTTTCGAGGCATCTCACCCCTCCCCAAACTTTTTTAAAGGATCAACTAAGATCATAGATATAAAAAACTATTCCTGGTTCTCTTGAAAGAAAAAAGTACTTCTATATCTTTCTCTATCCAATTCTTCATTTAATTCTTCTTTTTCGTAGCTATTACCTCTCGCAGAAGAAGACATTGGAAATCAATCCTAGACACCCTCTCATTAAAGAGCTTCTCAAGCGAGTTGAAGATAACCCAAGTGATCCAGTAGCAAAAGATTCTGCCCTGATGATGTTCAGAACAGGTAAGTTGGCTTCATTTGATCTTTGTGCATGGCCAAAGGTGTCTGAGATGTCCTTTTCAAGGTGGTACTTTCCAACTTACTGTGAGAGTCAAAATAAATTAGGAATAAGTGCAAAACGACGTTAAACTATCGAAAATGACCGATTTTCTTCAATTAACTTACAAAAGATTGTGATCAATTAACTTACAAAAGATTGTGATTAAGGTTAAGATAATTAACGTCAGGATAAGAATATGATAAAGATTAAGAAAATATTAGATGCCGATTTTACTGATGCGTTAAAAAAGTTTTAAGTATAGAAGAAAGTTTGGAAGGGGGGGTATAAGCCTATAATTGCTATAAGCCTATATAGTGCTGCAGAATGATAGCTCCCTTCTTGTTACAGAAGGAAAAAAGTCATGTAGCACAAAAGATCACATTCGTATACATTGATGGTACAACTCATTGCTGGGGTAGAAAAACGGACTGGTAGGCTACCATACGACCAACAAAGGGCATACCCGTTTTATTTTCGGTAAAAATATATTTTAATTCCTTTTTATGATAAAAAACTACAATGCCTCGAAGGGTCGTGGCTATTCACTTGGGTAGTGCTACTCTGCGGCAAAAATAATGGAGAGGGGACATCATGAATGCAGCCAGGAAATTTTTAGGAGGGGCAAGTGCAACAGAAGCTTCTTTTTTTTTTTTACCAAAAATCGACTAGTAGTTTTTGTGATAGACTTTGAAACGTGTTCGCATTCGTGTACACTTTCGAGAAGATATGATCTCTAACTAGACTACGGTATGGGCTATTGCAGAAGAGCGCGAGTTAAACTTACCACAGTGTATATCTTTTCTCCCTTAGCTGTAAATTGAAGTAGATTTATTTTGCATCAAACAAATAAGGGATAAGAACAATATATAGTTTGATAGATAAAATGGGCCAATAAGATCATGCATAGTTTTTATGCCAGACAAGTAAAAAACAAGAAAAAATCTATTACTTTGACTAATTTCTGTTAATGATACTTTCGTTTTTAGTTAATTTTTGCTCTTTTCTGTTCATTTTTTCTAATTATCGTCTACGATGTTTAAAGTGACTTTATGTGTCCTCGGATTTGTGTTTCTTTTTTACTTGTCGTATTTTCGCAATATATTATACAGGCTACATTTTTTACTATCTTATCAAATTTTATTAAAATTTTTTTTGCTGGTAAAGCTTGATTCTATTTTTTTTTTCTCGGAGAGGATGGAGAGAGGGCTGCATAGATTCAAAAAATAAAAAATGTTTTTAGGCTACTCTTTTTATTATTTTTTTTTTTTTTTGAAGTGTTTCTTCAGCCGAGAATCAAAATCTCAAGAGTAATCGCTCCTCCCCCTTTGTGTTCAGATTTCATGATGAATCTAGCTCCGAGGGAGGGTTATTTACTAGGCCTAAATTCCATAACAAGAATTGTAGTCATCTTAAAAATTTTGTCTAGTGTCATTAAGGACTTAAATTTTGGCGTGGTCCTCTCCCCCCCCCCCTTATGCTGGAATGATATTGGTCTCATTGCCCTCCTTTTCCAATTTGTACTGAGGGTTGAAATTGTCCACAAATGAGAATGCAAATTATTATTACTTTAGTACAATTTCAACTATGTAGCTAAATGAGAGACCCAGCCCCCCCCTTCATCTCAGGATTTTTTTTTATTATCCCCGTAATTTCATATATGTTTCTTTTTTTGTCTTTATAATAAGGGTTTTGTCCTGTGTTAATTTGTTTGTTTTTTCTCTGTAGCCACATTGCGTTCTGGTTACATGCTGAAGGACACACTTGATTTCGCCAAATCCATTGAGGCTATGATGAAGCAAACCTTAGGAATATCACCAGAGGAACAGGTATTATTTTGCTCTATCTTCTTTCTGGGCTTATATGTGTCAATATTGAAAAAAAAAACAGTCTAAGAAAGTAAAAATTGCAATGGAAGCTTATGACTGAAACAAGGCTTAAAACTTCATTATTCTAATACAAATGTACTTGTCAAAGAGTACTTAAAAGGGTTCGAAACCTTAACAATCATTTTGCGAGTCTTGACGTCGGTTGACCGTCTCAAAGACAACGTGTCCGTTAGCAAATTCTCCCAGGAGACTAGCTGTCATTGAAAGCTATTGAGAATTTGTGATTTAACTAGGAAATTTGGTTAAAAACACATTAAAATTTTATTTTCCCTGTGTCGGTAAGGTTTTCAATGGAAGCGAATAGCGACACAGGGAGCTCATAGAGCTTTCAAAAAGATCTCTTATCGAAGCCCGACAAGTTATGGCAAGATAGCCCTATTAATTCCAAGTATTTCGACCACAAACAAAACAAGTTTATAATGGACGAAATAGGAGGATTCCGTAAGATATCGAATCCCCTTAATGGACTGGTAGAAAAAAAAAAAATTGACAGTCCGACAAAGGGCATTTCATGGCATCAGATCAGCCAAAGAAACAAGTGGGTTTTTTGATATAATAATAATAATAATAATTATTATTTTCTTACCCACAAAAACACTATAAAAGCATTAAAATGTCGAGTAAAAACAATGAAATACAGACAAAAAAAAAATGCAAAACATACAAAAAACGGAAAATAATGACTATAATTAAATAAACACAAAAAATTAAACAAACACACACACACACACGCAAAAAAAAGAACTATAGAGAAAAAAAATAAAATAAAATACAAACTACAAATTAAATTCACAAAAAAATTGATATTTATTAAATGATGATGGACACAAGTCTAAGCAGCTGTAACTTCAGATGTACAACTCAAGTCCAAAGGTACCACTGACGAAGGAATAAGTCTTGGTAAAGGATATCGAACGAGTTTATCTTGTTGTAGTGTTTAGCATTATGTTTGTAGACATGATTCATGTCATGACATGCGAGAATTGGCCAAGTAGTAGCCACCGATGCCACCGGTTAGCCACTTGCAAGAGTTGGCCATCGGTAGCCAACTAGTGACTGAACAAAGGAGATGTCACAAGGATATTCGCGTGAGGCTTGCTTTTTTGGTGGTTACCAAACATTGTGTTTGTTTCTCTTTGTTTTTTTTGTATGCCTTTTTTGCTCTTTTACACCGATTTTGTACAACAACACCTATTTATCCAGCCAAAATGGCCTTCAGAAATTGTCTATAGTTGTACCTGCAAAGTCAGTGTTTTTTCAGTTTGGGCTGAATATCCAATCGTCTGAGTAAATCTTTTTGTAAATCTCAGGCAACTTATTAAAGAAGAGTTACTGTAAATAAACTTTTCTATTGATCTATCGAAACAATAAAGAAAGTGAGATAAAGGTAAAAGTGGATCGAACAAGCAGTAAAGTTAAATTTCCAACTAGTCTGTTTTTTTCTGGGTATACTAGTTTTCAGAAACATGTTATTAATTTTTTTATTTATTTATTTATTAATACCAAATACGGTAAGCTTTCATTTTATGTCTATAGTTATAAAATATTAAATACATGCTAGGGATTCTTTGATTTGAAATAAAATGGAGATTTAGCTTATGTCATCTCAGATTATGAAATAACTAATGACCCTTAATCCTAACCGCCTCTCTTTCTCTTTCTCTCGCTCTCTCTCCTTGCTTTCTTTGATAAGGACAAGTTCAAATCCTGCGGTGTACTTTATGGGCAAATGTATCTCCTAAGTAAAGAGCGATGTGGCCACAATGTTTTTTTTTTTAGACCAGAGCTTTTCGTATCGAAGGAGTTGTAGAAACTTCGGAAAGGGATCATTCGACTGGAAATTGAAAGGGCTAGAAATTTTGAGATGGCCACTTATTGTCGTAATAGCTTCAAAAAGAGCTCAATCAATTGAACATTGAAAGGCCTAGGGCCCTTTTAAACCATAAAAGTGATCGGAGGGCAACTAACCCCCCTCCCACGCCCACCATTTCCTCAAACACATCCGGTCAAAATTTAGAGATAGCCATTTTGTTCAACGCAGTTGAAAGGTCCGAAAACTATGTCTTTGAGGATGAAAACCCCCTACAGTTCTCAGGGCAAGGGCTGTTAGTTATGTCCTGGTGGCATATAAGGTATATGGTAGAAAGTGGTCGTATAAATTTCGGTGGGGGGGGGGCTCATTGGATTGGTAATCAGAAATTCTAATGCCCTTTTTGAGATTCAGAGTGATCGGACGGTGGATACCCCCCCCCCCCCCCCACACACACACACACACACACACACTTCGTATTTTCGCGAAATGTATCTGACAAAAATGTTGAGACGGTCATTTGTTATCGTAGAAACTTCAAAAATAGCTCTTTCAATTGGAAATTGAAAGGGCCGGTGCCCTTTTTAATTGTCGAAAAGTGATTGAAGGGCAACTAACCCCCCTCCCCAGTCCAAGATTTCCCGAAACACGTCCAATTAAAATTTTGAGATAGCAATTTTGTTCAGCGTAATTGAAAGATCCGGAAATTTCATCTTTGAGGATGACAACCTCCACACAGCTTTCAGGGCAAGACCTTGCCCTGCCGTGGAGACATATGTCTCCACGGCATGTAATTTATGCCGTGGAGACATATAAGGTATATATAGAAAGGGTGATCCTATAAACTTCGGAGGGGGCTCATTGAATTCGTAATCAAAAGCTCTAGTGAATTTTTAAGATGCAGTGATCAGAGGGTGGATACCCCCCCCCCCCCACAACTCGTATTTTCCCAAAATTTATCTGATAGAAATTTTGAGATGGTCATTTGTTGACGTAGAAACTTCAAAAACAGCTGATTCGATTGGAAATTGAAAGGACCATTGCCTTTTTTAATAATCGAAAGTGATTTGAAGGCAACTAATAGCCCTCTCATGCCCACAATTTCCCCAAACACATTCAATCAAAATTTTGAGATAGCCATTTTGTTTAACGTAATTGAAAGGACCGGTAATTATGTCTTTGAGGATGACAACCCCTCCCCCCACATCCCTGAGGGTAAGGTGAGTTATGCCCTGGGGGCGTACAATCCCCTTTGACAACCCCCATACCTTCTCAAGACCAGAACATAATTTGCACTTTACTAAAAAAAGACTGTGGAAAAGTTTAAAAAGTTTTTAAATGTATTTTGTTTATTTAAATCTTACAATACGTGACGGAGTCAAACTCAAAACGAGAAAAAATTAACATGGGTAGGGTTGACAACCCCCATGGCTTCTCAAAACCAGAACATGATTTGCACTACTGAAAACTAAATACATTAAAATGTTTTCACTTTGGTTTTACTTGTTTAAAATTTGTTTAATAGATATATGAAGGAGGAAGCCCCCCTCTCCTTGCACTCCAATTATAGCACGAGTGTCTTTTGGCCTTTTTAAGAGTAACAAGGGATTGGAGGGCAATCAGCCCTTCTCTCAAGCCCCTTCATTTTCCAGTCAAAATTCTGAGACAGCCATTTTGTTCAGCATTGTAGAACGGTTCAGCAACTATGTCTTTAGGGATATTAGGCATGTCAACCCCCAACATTTATGCAATTGGCCCATTATGCTTTAAAACTAAATTTTGCTTTAAAATAAATCTAAAGGCATTGTATTAGTGTATGCCAATAAGACACCTCAGCTACATATTGAGAACGACTGGGGGTATTAAGTTGAAAATTTTGGGGATACTACCGTTACTACTTCTGCTCTTGCAATTTAAATAAATAAAAAGAGCATAAATGTATCCAGTTTGTCAAAGAGCATAGATAGAATCTTTCGGGAATGATATTAAGTTTTATTTTTCATGTCATTTTCAGAAGCTATAAAATTAAATTAGAAAATACTGTTTTTGTCAGGATTAAAAATTGTTGAGAAGTTTCTCCAACATACAAATAGCAATCCATACTGTGGAAGAAAACTGAAGAAATATACAATATTAATTTTCCATGAAGAAACCTATGCCAATAAAAAACGAACAGAAATTACTTTAAAAAACTTTTTCCTCGAGACAAGTTTTTCAAAGAGAAGTAAAGAGCTCCATTAAGCCAAGAATGAGGAAAAATAAAGTCAAATTATCTTTCAAACTTAAAACTATCACAAATCACTGTCAATAAATAAATGAAACTCAAAACGGACAGAAACTAAAATAAATAGCCAAGTCAAACTCAAGACGAGTGAAAAATTAACACGAGTAGCACTGATAACCTCTGTGCCAACTCAAGACCAGAACACAATTTGCGCTTTACTGAAAACAAAATACGTTTGAAATGATTTACCTTTCTTACTTTCATAAATGAAAAATTGTCAAAACTTAAAGAAGAAATGTCAGTATATGTCAATTAAACTGATAATCCATGGTCATTTGTTGGTTTGTTTTTTGTTTGTTTGTTTTTTTTTTTTCAGTAAAGCGCAAATTGTTTCCTGGTCTTGAGAAGGCGAAGGAGTTATCAGCCCTATTCATGTTGATATTTGTTCGTTTTGAGTTTGACTCGGCTATTTATTTTAATTTCTGTTGGTTTTGAGTTTCATTAATTTATTGACAGTGATTAGTGATAGTTTTACGCTTGGAAGATTATTTGACTTTGTTTTTCCTCATTCTTGGCTTAATGGAAGTCTACTTTTCTTTGAAAAATGTGTCTTGCGGAAAAGGTTTTTTAAATTAATTTAATCGAAAGATCACCGATAAAGTTGAGAAGAAAATATGAAATGCCACCCATAAAAGATATTATGAAGTTCCAAACTTTAAGCTAATGAAATAATATCAACTGATTTTCAATTTTATAATCTAACTGCCAATTCATTTTTTTTTTTTTTTTTTTATTGGCTACTTGAGCAAAATTTGATGTCCTTCTGTTGAATTGTTTCCCCCTCTTATTTATTTTGTTCAACTTTAAGATTGAAGAAGAGGAAGAAGAAGAAGTTGAAGGAACAAAAGAAGAGATAGAGGAGGACGCAGAAGAGGATGAATCTAAATCCGAAGATCACGATGAATTGTGAAAGTCAGTTGACTTAGGAGAACAAATTTTGTATAATTCTTCATTTGTGAATGAACGCCATCTTGTGAATGAGTGTCTGGATGGTTTTATAAAATGAGTTTTGTGTTTTCATTCCTGATAAATTTAATATTTATTATTGAATTTTTTCTATTCTGTATTCACTTCAAGAAATTTTTAAGTTATTTGTCAAGAACCATAACGAAGTTTTCGTCGAAGTTAATTAGTAATAAACTGGCTTCTTGTATAAAAAATAACCTGGTTCTGGCTCCTATTTGTTTAGCTATTTCAGTTAGGATTCAACTATTCTGATAATGTCAGCCAACCAATAAACTCTGGACTATGGTCGTACAGTCCTTGAGTGGTCCAATGTTTATATAGTACTTGACCGTCCAGATGATCATTATCATTCTTAATATTCTCTTGGTAGCAAGCGAAAAGCACGACGTCCCCAGATGAGGCGGGGAGAGGTCATAAGGAAAGATTTAAAGGAAATTGGAATATTATGGGAAGGGGTAAAGAGTTTAGCTTTGACAAGATTGGAATGGAGGAGAAACGTGCGCAGCTATGTTGACCTTTGGCGACTTTTTGCTGTGATAATTTATTGGCAATAGTTTTTATGATTTTTACATTAAAAACGGGCTTTGAGACCCTTGAACGCTTAGGCTTTAGTGGAAATCAAAGATCTTCCCATTATGAGCTGGCAAATTTCATGCAATTTTTAGTTTCGGAAAGCCACTACAATATGAAATATCAAGGTTGTTCATTCGCCCTGCGAGTTCAAGAAACTTGGTGGCTACAAGTTTTCAATCAAAAATCTGCGCCACCAACCCATTCTGACGCTAGTGGGCTTTTCCAATTGGCAAAACTCAAAGTGTATGAAAATATCTCAGTTCCCAGTTTTGCCTACAATTCCAGTGGACATTGTCAGTCATGAGTCAACCTAAGAATGCTGATTCCCCCGCTTCAATTCTGCTGGGCTTTCCCAATAGGCAAAGAAAGTGTTTGGAAGAATCTCAGTAAAGTGTTTTGCCTACGAGTTCAGTGGACGTTGTCCGTCAAGAGTCTGCACAAAAATCTCAGTCACCCTCATTGTAATTTGACCAAGCTTTTCCAGTAGGCAAAGCTTGTTTAAAATGAACAATCTCAGTCTCCCACTTGCCTGCAAGTTCTGTGGACATGGACGGTCATAGACCTTGAGTTAATTTGAGTTTCAAATGCCTTTAAGTTTTCAGAGAACTGATTAATTTTTGAATGAGCCTTACTCTATACCTATCTACCTTAGTTCTACCCTAGGATGGATGATAGACTATCATCGATAATCGAAATACTTCATTTTTATACGACTATGAAAAAGTTATGCCATCCTCTCATAGAGACCATCTGTCTTGGCTTTACTCTAATTAGTCATGGCTTGGCTCTTAAGTCTTTCATCACTTCCACAAAGGTGGTCAAATTTAAAAATCAACCAGACTCCAAGGTCGGAGAAGTCTGTTGTCGAAACAATTTATTCGTTGAAAGCAACATTTCAAAATATACTATAAAATCAAGTACAGTACCTTGAAACTATTCCACGAGTCAACTGACAATCGTATAAAGCTTTTGGATGAATGTTCATGCCCACAAGTATCCTGGTGGAAAGAGGTTGCTGTGAAGAATGTTCTAAGGAACTACTACTCGAGTCCGGCCAGGTTCGTATTGACTATTGGTTGCGTTAACTCTACGATAGAAATAGAAAAAAAGAGAGATACCAGATTTAGAGAAATTTCAATGCTAACCAGAAGTGGCACTATTTCTTAGAACGGAACGATAGGAGCGAAGACGAAAACTAGCAAGAATCTGGCTTCTATTCGGTAACAATAGGATCGATGGTGAAAACTAGCCAGAATCTAGCTTCTATACGGGGACAATAAGATTGATGGCGAAAACTAGCCAATATTGGGTTTCTTGTCTTATTTCTATCTATAAGCTTTGTTTAAGAGAGCTGTTCTGGGAATCTAACTGCGACAAAAAATAATAATTTCTGTTGAAGGCTCCATATCTTAAACTTCCTTTATGGATTATAAAACAGAATAGAATGCATTTTAGGTAAAAATAGAAACTATTAAGTTAATTTATAACGAAATTAAATAAGGAAAAAAGGTTTGACTAATCGACAGACCTTGTTTATTTTGAGGGAATGGTCTATAAATCTATGTTTGACATAAAGATAGCGGAACATCTTTTCCATTCCTGGCACCGGAATTAAACTATAGACGCCCGAAAACACTACATTAAGCGATCTTCATGCTTATATCAAACAGTTCGTGGTAACGAATCTACTTTACTAATGCGCAAGTAAAGATGCGCAAATAATACGCAAGTAAGTCTCGCCCTCGAGAGGGCGATGGTTCAAATCCTAGTGTACCCAATTATTTAGTTTGGGACGGGGGTCAGTGGCTTGACTCTGTACGCTCAGCCAGAGTCAACCCAGCTCTAAATGGGTACCTGGAGAAATCTGGGGAAGGTAAATAGGAAGGGTGTGTGAAAGCACAGGATGGTTAGCCCCCAACCCCCATAGCACTTCCTAACTGAAGGGCCAAGAAACGGAGATAAACACCGCTGGTAGGGACTGTAAAGTCTAATGCCATATTCTTTATCTTCTTTTTAATACGCAAGTAAAAAAGGGAACAAAAAGGAAGACTAAAAGTAGAAGGTGGAAGACATTAAGGGATTTGTAAATAAAACACGAGTATGTTTGCAATGGAGTACATATGATCAGTTTCGTTATTCATATTGTTGTTTGTAAGCATTTCAGCTAAAACTTGGTCGAAAAACCGTTTGTTCCTTCTCAAACAGTTCGTGGTAACGAACTGTAGTAAGGAGCGACCCGGCTCAATAGTAACCAAAACTCTAAAAAATAAAATTTTGATGCCAATACATACATCAAAAGAATCGCATTTTAATGCTGATTTTAAATATATAAGTTTCATCAAGTTTAGTCTTACCCATCAAAAGTTACGAGCCTGAGAATATTTGCGTTATTTTAGAAAATAGGGGGAAACGCCCCCTAGAAGTCATAGAATCTTTACGAAAATCACACCATCAGATTCACCGTATCAGAGAACCCTACTGTAGAAGTTTCAAGCTCCTATCTACAAAAATGTGGAATTTTGTATTTTTTGCCAGAAGGCAGATCACGGATGCGTGTTTATTTGTTTTTTTGTTTTTTTTGTTTTTTTTCTTTTTCCCAGGGGTGATCGTATCGACCCAGTTGTCCTAGAATGTTGCAAGAGGGCTCATTTTAACGGAAATGTAAAGTTCTAGTGCTCTTTTTAAGTGACCAAAAAAATTGGAGGGTACCTAGGCCCCCTCCCAAGCTAATTATTTTACCAAAGTCAACAAATCAAAATTCTGAGATAGCCATTTTATTCAGCGTAGTCGAAAAACCTTATAACTATGTCTTTGGAGACGACTTACTCCCCCACAGTCCCCGTGGGAGGGGCAACAAGTTACAAACTTTGACCAGTGCTTACATATAGTAATGGTTATTGGGAAGTGTACAGGCGTTTTCAGGAGGATTTTTCTGGTTGGGGGAGGGGTTGAGAAGAGGGGGATATGCTGGGGGAACTTTCCATCGATAGTTTGTCATGGCGGAAGAAAATCTCCATGAAGGGGGCGCAGGATTTACTAGCATTATTTAAAAAAAAATAAATATGAAAAAGTTCTATCAGCTGGAAGTAAGGAGCAGCATTAAAACTTAAAACAAACAGAAATTATTACCCATTTGAGGGGCTCACCTCCTCCTAATACCTCGCTCTTTACGCTAAAGTATTTTTAGTAATTTCAACTATTTATTCTACAGCTTTTGTGATTCTGGGGTCATTCTTAATGAATTGGGACAAAATTTAAGCTTTAATGTAAAGAGCGAGGATCTGACAAAGGGGGAACCCCCTCATATATGTAATAAAAATATGAGAATACAAAAGTTCTTTACTTAAGCTAATTTATAAGTTACGTAAATCTTTTACTAATAAAAATATTCGTAAAAAATCAAAAATTCTAGTTGCCTTTTTAATTAACCAAAAAACCGGAGGGCAACTAGGCTTCCTCCCCCGCTCTTTTTTTCTCAAAATCGTTCGATCAAAATTATGAGAAAGCCATTTAGCCAAAAAAAAAAAAAAAAAAATGCAAATTTTGTTTTAATTATTCCTCTGCGGAGAGCCAAAATCAAAACATGCATTGATTCAAAAACGTCAGAAATTAAATAAAAAAAACAAGTTTTTTTAACTGAAAGTAAGGAGCGACATGAAAACTTAAAACGACCAGAAATTACTTCGTATATGAAAGAGGCTGCTTCCTCATCAACGCCCCGCTCTTTACGCTAAAGTTTTTTACTGTTTTAAAAAGAAAAATTGAGAGAAAGAGTCAAACTTTAGCGTAAAGAGCGGGGCGTTGATGAGGAAGCAGCCTCTTTCATATACGAAGTAATTTCTGGTCGTTTTAAGTTTTAATGTCGCTCCTTACTTTCAGTTAAAAAAAACTTGTATTTTTTTATTTAATTGACTATCTATGGCAAGCAGCTAAGTAAATGGCCTCGCTTACACGAGACAATGTAGTATAGACTGCTTGTATGCACTCAATAAAATGGGTTATATACCGAGATGCTAACCACGAGAAATTTATCTTTTCTCGGGTTTTACCGGACATAATTTGACCGAAATTTAGAGTAGCGACTATAGTGTTTATTTTTAATCCTAAACTAGATAATCCCAATTCCTTATTGTTTTTGATCAAAACAACTGATTCAAATTTCCGCCACAGAAGTCAGCTTTTGTAGGTCCAAGTTTCGCATTTCTTAAAGCCTATGCGGGAATTCTCAAATGTAAGTAGGCCAAGTATCTGTTTGAATTGGTCGGAATATGATAAACAACTGAGACGACATTATTTCTGGTCAGATTTGAATTTTAAAAAGTCTTCCAGGTTTGGGGCTTAGTTAATAGTTACTATTAACTAAAAGTCAATTGAACTATCACATTTAGTAAAATCCCGAAATTTTTCATGTTTTAGATAGACAAGTATACTTAGAAAAAAAATAACAAAAGCCATTCAATAAATAGAATCACTAATCCCCACAAATGCTCCGTGGCTTATATGACATTATTTTAATTTTGGAATGTGAATAAGATACTGCGTCCAAAATCGAAATTCACACTGTTAGAACTGAGCATGTTGCATGTTGCGTCGTTGTACGATTCATGTAACCTTTGAACACCGTTTTCGACAGAAACGAGGAATTCAACGCCCTATTTGGAAAATGTCGATAAACAAAAGCTTCGTGCGATTCTTACTTTTCCTGTCAAGAGGGAAAAAATGACGACAAGGAATCCGATGGGGTAGAGAAGAAAATAAAAATTCACCCATGGGACCTAAATTCTCTTTATCCTCGGATCCATTTAAAACTAAATTGTTCTTATTTTGATGAAGATACTATTAAATATAAACAAATTTAATTAACTTAAGTTATTAACATCAGACCTATCCACTGTAATATAAATCGTATTGATACCAGCCATAATTCATTATCCCCTAATAACACTAATACATTCTGATTCTCTTACATCACCTGTCGAAACCAATAACTTTCTAAGATTCTAATACAGTTCTGTGACTGATTAAAAAGAAAGTTTCTTTTCATAATTTACTCTAGATGGTAATGTTCAGTTCAATGCTTCAGTAAAAATAAAGCTCGTGGCAAATGAAATCTTTTATTTCGATGGATAATTTATGTATAACAAAGTTAAGTAATAACAATGTAATGATTATTTTTAATGTTTAACTTCCGTTAATTTTGATATAGCAATTTAAGGTTGTTGGATTGATTAGGAAAAGCCTTATTTACGCCCCTTGCTTTTTGTACCCTGACATTAACTGACTTTATTTTGTTTCCTTTTCGTAATAGAAAAGTAAGTAACAGCTAATCATCCAAAGGGCGCCTGGTGAACATTTCTAAAAATACTGGACGCCAAAATTAATGTCTTTAATTTTAAATTGCTTTCACTTACACTAGCTTTCTTTTATTATAATTATCATTGTTTTTGTGATTCCCATTATACTGCAAATATTGCGAGCAACGAAAAAAAATAATAAAGCAAAAACTGACTTTATAAAAAAATAAAATAAGAACAGTACTCAAATAGATTAGAATAAAAGCAAGTTTATGCCAAGGAAGACTCTTTATGTGATTATTATGTTTTTCATTTACCTTCTAAAAAAACCTTTTAACCTTCTAAAAAAGGGAAGTAAAATATTTCTGTAAGTATGACTCATTGTACAGTACTAATTCTACAGTAGATATGGCATAAAATAAGCCCATGGGAATAAGAAAGAGCTGAACTGATTGAAAGGCCAAGGTACGTAATCTTTTCACTGACTCAACCAAAAAGGGGCCATAGGTTATATAAGCGATATGGTAACTTTCACCACTTTTGACAATGAGGAGCCCTACCTACCAGTGTTAAGTTCGAGACCGGGCTTAATGCCTTGGCTCGTCAGTGATGCTTTGATAAAAGATTTGGCAGCTTTGGTGGAAAAGCACACACTTTCAAAAGTTGAAAATGGTAATCCGTTCTAGTCTACAAATTACCCTTTCTTGCCTTAAAGTATCAGCTGGAGAATCATGGAAAGTTGGGTGAGGCTGATTTTTTTGGATTAGTCAAATTCTAAATTTTGGTATAAGCCTAGAATTTGGACTGTTGAGAAAACAATCCTCACTTTTTGATAGGCCCTAGCCTATGCAGAATAATTGTAGTTATCCCATTTTGACTGCAGTTCAATTATGCTATAACCCCAATCCCAAGATTTGCAAGTATCTCATCCAAATTTTGTATTTAGGCTACCATGCATTTTGCCAGTCATTTTTTAATAATATTCTATTGTGGTAACCCCATAGAAGGAACCATGGTAGCCTAATAAAGTAAAAGTTGTACCATTATGCTCTTTGTAAATATCATATTTGTGTCTGTGATTTAAACCCCTTGCTTTTCTGATGGCCCCTAGTATAGCCTAGGCCTTAATAACAGAATCACAATAGAGTTATGATAAATTTTAACTTTGTCATGTAATTTAGCCAGGAAAAAATTGAGCACATCTTTTTATGCTTTCCAAATATAATTTCTTCTGGGGCAAATTCTTTTTGAGCCCTTAAAGTACCTTAAAACAGCCCATCATAACCAAATGTTTGAGATATTTTCTTAAAAAAGTGTCCAGTGAGAAAAAGGTGCAATTTGTAGCTGATTCAGGAATTATAATTTGGTTAATTTTAATAGTAAAATATTACTTTCAAAACTATTTGCATGAATTTAAAAAAATCTGTCTAAAACCTGACAAAACAGCAAAATAAAAAGTACACCATTAGAATCACCATTCTTAAAAACCCTAAATAGGAAGCTTAGGTAAAATTCCAGTTAATTGACTTCTTGCTATCTGAGAAAGGGTTTAGGTTAGGAAAATGAAACTTTCAGGGATGAATCTACAGACTAAAGTATGTCACAGGAAAATATTTTGCAGCAACTACCTCTACTCCTTCTCCCTCTAGATGGCCCTGACCTTTGATGACCTTTAAAAATATGTGTATTATAAAAGTGAAACCTTGCAAAATAGATATTCAGCTTAATTTCAAGCTTAATTTCATGATTTCAAGCTTTGCTTTGGGTCATTTGATTGTTTTGTTTTGTTATTTATATTAATAAACCATCTTTCTCTCTCTAAAATAAAAAAAAAAAAAAAAATTGAAATATAACAAAATTGTTTTCAGCTTCATAACTTTGCTCAATTCCATTTTATAAGGTTTTAAAGATATGCAAATACATTTACTAAATTTTGAAAAAAAAATTGATATGGCTCAAAATTCTACTCAAATAATAGGAATTGCATTTTCAGAACTAAAGGCAGAGAAAAAGCAACTAGTAACTGAAAATTAAGGTAAAATGTTGTTTTGTCTAAATTTCAATAGGTATAGACCTGTCATGCAGGAAAATTTCAGGGCCCTCTAGAGGGAGAAGGAGTGTAGGTGGGTACTTCAAAAAACCTTCCCTGGACACACTTTAGCCTGTACACCCATCCCTGAAAGTTTCATTTTCCTAACCTAAACCCTTTCCAAGATAACAAGAAGTCATTTAACTAGAATTTTACTTTAAGCTTATATCCCCTTCCTTGAATAACAAGGAAAGCACTGATGTTGTTTTCTTTTTGCTAATGACTCATTTAAAAGCTGATTTCAATATCTAATTAGTTTTTAATTAATTTTATAGCTTTACATCATAGCCTTGATTGAAAATTATAATGATTACCTTTTTGAACCTTGTTAAGGGCTCAAAGTGGAATTTGCCCCAGAAGTGATTATTATATTTGGACATAAAAAGCAGCATCAGGTGATTTATTCACTTTCTTTCTATATATATACTAATTTCTCTTCATTTTAAGTTTTAATGTTGCTCCTTACTTTCAGTTGGAATTTTTTTGTTTAATTTCTGATTGTTTGTCAACTAATGCTGAAAATTCCATGTTACACAAAATGGTATAAGCAATTTTTGAAGGTGGACAACCTCAACAGTTAGGAAAGAGTAACAATTTTTCTAAAAAAGATTTTTAAGATTTTCAAAACTTAAGCAAAATCTTGACATGTCTAACTTATTTCACTAAACATCCCCCCCCCTCTCCCTGATAAACACCAAAAAACTTTATACATAGAGGTACAGAATAGCAACAAACAAGAACAAGTTGGAAAGTAACCTGACAACTAGAAAAATATCACAGAAAATCACATGTGAGTAGGTTTTTAGTGCTATGATTTCTCAGTTATATTTGGTGAAGCTGAACTTTTGCAAACAGAAGGAAGAGAGAGAGTACATCTCAGAATAGTCATCTAGAATTTTGAGATTCAGTTATTTGTTGTTCTATGAATTTCTTTGTCTTAAGAACATCTGATATCTTAAAAATCATTTTGCAAGCCTAAATGTCAGCTGACCATGTTAAAGAGTTCATAGTGAATTCTCCAATGGACTAATGGGACTTACTTAGGGGGTTGGGAGGGGGACTATTTAAGAGAGGTTCCTGTAAATCTCCAGTCAAGGGTTTTGGACCATAATTGTTGCAATGGTACTTTTTTATACTTTCATGCTTTTCCACTTAAGAAGTAGCACCCAAAGTACCGTTTTCAGTGCTATATGGCACTTATGGGTGTTAAAACTGATAGAAAGCACAGGGATATGAGCAATTGCTTTCAAATGAGCCATTGAACATATCTATAAAAAGTTCTGGTTGCCCAATAGCTCCAGCTTTTCCACTTGAGACATGGCACCAATAGTGCCATTTGACAATTGCACATGTTGGAATCTTTGAAAAAAACAGATATGAGAAATAGCTTTTATATGAGCTATTAAACATCTGTCTATGATGTTTTTGTAGTACATTATCCCACCCCTTGAGAAATGGTACAAAAGGTGCTATTTTAGTGCCATGTGGCATTTGCTGATGGTGTAATTTATAAAAAGCTTGTAGATATGCAAAATTGCTTTGGACGAGTCATTAAATATCTCTCTATGATGTTATGGTGAACCACAAGTCCTGAAAAAAAAAAAAAAAATCAGGAGACAGATCAGTGCTACCCATGCAAAATTGATTTTACTTGTTGTTCAAGGTGGGGGGCTCTAATTTCTCTGTGTAAGGTTTTGGGTCTGACACTATTTTTGGAGGTTTTCAGGTTTTTTTTTTAAATCACCATAGATTTCTTTTCACAACAAACTTTTGCTTTTAAGATGAACCAAAATAATAGTTATTGTTCTTGAATCAGGGCTACGTGGCATTTTTTTTTCATTGGCAGTTTTTTTCTAAATGCATTTTGTAACTTTTGTTTGCTATGGGCTGTTGTTCACTCTTTACTAGGTTATGGCTACTGCTGCAACCATGATATCATAATAACCCTTGTCCATTGGGCGTGAGAGGTCATGTAATCCCTAGATACATAGTTACTGGACCTTTTTGATGACTTGGATGCACTTAGCATCCTCTGATTTGGTTGAATACTCCATGAAACTTTCAATTTAATACCTTTAGCTGCTCCTGAGACACTGTTGATAAAGGCCTTTTGAGAACCAGCATGCAGAAAGCGCGTTTTGGCTGTTGAACACACCCCTCAGCATCTCCTGACAGTTTCACCTTATTCTTAAAACAGTGTCTTAAGCCTTTTTGGAGACTCGGGAGCAAACATGCTTGCTTTCCCAAGAATGAACCCTCTATGTAGACAACTTGCATAATTTACAGTTCTTGCTCCAGGGGTTTTGAGGAATCTTGTCATCTCCAGAGGCATATTTGTTTGACCTGTTGACTATATTTAACAAATGAATATCTCGAAATTTTGATTGCATGGCTTTGGAGGAGGGCAGTTTAAAAGGATGTGGTGTGTGGGGGGGGGAGGCTGGATGGCCTCTGATCACTTTTGACTCTTAAAAATTACACTAGCTCTTTCAGTTTCCAATCGAATGAGTCCTCTCCATAGTTTATACAACCACTCCTTCCATATGAAGTGGCTCTGAGAAAAAAAAAATATATACATTACAGCCTTATAAGCAATGCTAGAGTGTTATCTCTGGGAATTAAATTGTTAGAATACAATTTAGATTTTAAAACAAAATTTTAATATTCAGTTAAGATATCTGACCTGATCCAGTTTTAAGCTAAATATTTTAACTATAGATGTAAAATCACTTAGGACTGCAAGTTTTGAGTAATTAAAAATTAACCAAAAGCAAAACAACTATTGGCCTTTTTGGGTCTTAGTTCCTGGCAAACCAGCATCTAAAAAAGGCTAGTTGAATTATTCTTATTTTTCTTTGTTGCACTGGAATCAGGTGAACGTGAGTGCCTTTTTCTTAGTAGCAAGCTACTATCCATATTCTTCTTTTTGGCAGTTCTAATTTGTCAGGTTTCTGTAGGTAGCAAATTACCTAGTATGATGATACTTTTTGGACTTAAAGATGCTATAGATAAAGTTTTAAGAGAAGAACAATGCAGTTTTAGGTAGGGTATTTTCACTCTTAGACTAATAATTGAGAAGTGCCTGAGTCATCAGGCACCATTAGTCCTCAGTTTTATAGATTACCAGCTGTTGGTGTGGTGCTTCACACCAAACCAACACCTAGTTGGTGGGGGCGCTTCGCGCCCCTCCCCAAGCCCCCCGCGCACGTAAGTCGTTAAGTGCCATATTAGTTATGCACCATTTTTAACTACGTAAAACTTGCAAATATCCATCCAAACATAAAATTTCTTTAAGATCTGATCAACCATTTGTAAGTTAAAAAAACTTCAATTTTTCTATTTTTTTCCGAATTAACAGGCCTCCCACTCCCCCCCCCCAGATGGTCAAATCGAGAAAACGACTATTTCTAATTTAATCTGATCTGGTTCCCTGATAAGCCTGCCAAATTTCATTGTCCTAGCTTACCTGGAAGTGCCTAAAGTAGCAAAACTAGGACCAACAGACAGACCAACAGAATTTGCAATTGCTATATGTCACTTGGTTAATACCAAGTGTCATAAAAACGGCAAAAAGCTTTCTCCTATATTGCTCTTTCTCTCTGTCTATTTCTCTCATTATTGTACACCTTGGCTTTGCTAGTTCTCTCAGAGATTTTTTACTTACCATAGCAATGAAGCAAAATGTTGAGGAATTTTGGGTTATAAGGGATTGCTGAATTACAGATGTCATTATTTGGACCTAAATATTGACTGTAATCGTTTTGATATTTAATTAGGCTGACTCTCCGTCTGTATTTATATCAGGCAATTATCCAAATAGGAAGCTAAAGAACAAAAGAAAACCATCCTCATTTAATAATGTATAGTTTACTTTTGTTCCCGAAACTAAAGGGGGTGGGGATTTCGTAGTAGAAACAATGTTAAAGTGTCGCAAAAACACTGTTTGCAGGATCCAGGACACTTGGATGTTTGGAAGTTTTTTGAAAATATCATAGCAGCTTTAAAGTATTTATTTTATTTATTATTTTATTTTATGGTGTTATATGCCTGAAATAATATATGAAACATATTTTCTTTGGCTAAAGCGATTTCTATGCCCTTAATTATCTTGCTTTAGATGGTTGTGTTCTTGCTCGATAATGTTAATTTAACTTAACCAAATCTAATTTTCCTCTGAAAAAAAAACGACGAGGATGGGATTCGAACCCACGCGTGCAGAGCACATTGGATTAGCAGTCCAACGCCTTAACCACTCGGCCACCTCGTCTTGTTTGTCGCTCTGATTATATCGTTATTAGTTAAGATTATAAAACGTGAATTGTGTACTCAAAGGCGCCGGCAGAAAATTTTCCGGGGGTGGGCTGGGGGGGGGGGGGGGGCAAGCGCCAAAATATCAGGGATGGTTGGGTGACAGGGAATATATTTCAGGAAATTTTTTGAAGTTTATTTCAAATACTTTCACGAAAAAACTCTCAAATAAAAAGAGCAATTAAATTGCATGCAAAATGAAACAAAATACAGTAAATTTTAAACAACTAGGATTCCTGGTAAAGGGATCAATTTATTTCATCAGTCATATAATTAATTATTATCTATTTAATCTTAAAAGAAAACCAAACTCAAACCAAAATTACAGAAAGATTAGTAGACTTGTCTTTATGCAATTTTCTACGCCGTAGAATAGTTTACAGAAGGAATAGAGATACTCAAAAATCATCCTGCCTGCATAGATACCACGTTTGGATTTTATAACGGCCATGTAAAATATACCTCTTTCAAAACAGGACAATCCCCCCCTCGAACTTAAATCCCTTATATATAATTCAGACATTAAAAAAAATAGAATAGCGGAAGAAAAACAAAATTTAAACTTACTACCCCGCTGTCAGATTAACCCTCTTTGTTTTTATCGTCCTTTTCAACTAAATAAAATGAATAGTTTAGAAAAAAAAATTCGTCATAAGAGAATCTTATCAAATAGTTTGTGATAAAAAACTGGAAGTAAAAAGTAGCTTTGATCAATATTCACCAAAACTAAAATGGAATCCTCGTAGCAATTGCTACACCGGCAGTATTGTTTTTTTATGCTGATTCTAAATATATCAAATTCTTTCAGTTTGTTGTTACCCACCCAAAACCAAAAATCTGAGAAAATTTGCCTGATTTTTGAAAAAAGGGGAAACACCCCCCAAAAAGCAAGTGATCTTATTGAAAATCCCCATATTAGATACATTTTATCAGAGAACCCTACCATAGAGGTTTAAGCTCCAATCTTCAAGGCATGGAATTTCTCTTTTTTTTTCAGAAGAAACATCGTTGATGGATGTTTATTTTTTTTCCCCAAGGGTAATTGTATCAAACAGAAGGTCCAAGATAATTGGGAGGGAGCTCATTCAAACCTAAATTTAAAGCAATTTTTTTAAGCGACCATGCATATTGGGTCAGGGGAGAGTCTTGTTTTTGCCATTTTAGGACACCAAACTGCGACTTTGCCCCGAAGAAGACGAATTTGAAATCAATTTAAAATTCTGAGAGCTAATTGATTTAAAAATATCAGTAACTATATTCCAGGCTTACCTGTTGCGAAAGAAGTAATGCCACACGGTGGCTTTATACCTATTGAAATTTTGACAAAACAACATTTTACCTTAATTTTCAGTTACTAGTTGCTTTTTCTCTGCCTTTAGTTCTGAAAATGCAATTACTGTTATTTGAGTAGAATTTTGAGCCATATCAATGTTTTTTTCAAAATTTAGGAAATGTATTTGCATATCTTTAAAACCTTATAAAATGGAATTAAGCAAAGTTATGAAGCTGAAAACAATTTTGTTGTGCTTTAATTAAGCAGAAGACCTATTTTACAAGGTTTCACTTTTATAAGACACATATTTTTGAACGTCATCAAAATTCAGGGCCCTCTAGAGGGAGAAGGAGCAGATGTAGGTGCTTCAAAATACCTTCCCGGGACATACCTTAGTCTGTAGATTCATCCCTGTAAGTTTCATTTTCCTAACCTAAACCCTTTCTGAGATAGCAAGAAGTCACTCAACTAGAATTTTACCTTGAATTCAACCAAGTTGATTCGCTTTATTTGCAATGAAATTTAGGCTACGTTTGGTGATTGTAATTGCGTATCAGCTACAATGAGAGGGGTGAGTAATTCTTTAGGTTAAGGATAGGGTAGATTCCTAAAAAGAACATTTTAATGGACAAACTGCTTACTCTTGAGGTTTCAGTGAAATGTTGAAAGAGGTAGGGCAGGAGTAGGAATGAATTAAATTGTTTCTCTATACAGCTATAATGTTACATCCCATATTCTACCGGCATAGAGGTGGAAAAGGCAGGTCAGGTCGTCATCAGCTCTTTTCTAGTTTTCAGGATTCAGGATTCTTCAGTTTTCAGGTTTCAGGATTTTCAGGATTCTTTTCAGTGTTGTTTTCTTTTTCTATTTGTATGAAGTACTCTAATTTGTTTAAAGAAATGTATGTAATATATTTATCGAGAAGAAAATCCTCTTGTAGAGGTTGTGATGGCTTCAGTTATACAGAAAATCAGAAGTCTCACAGAATTTCCATCCATACTAACAATAATACTCCTTTTCATCCGACCGAAATTCTTTAGTAGTTAACAATTAACAAGGAATTTGTACTAAAGTTACTATTCACCGCTAATTTTTTAAGTATATTCAAATTTTATCCGAAATTGATGTTGGGAATTTAACGGGCCTGATGAACGTGCAATTACTGGTTTACACTTTTCAAAAGCAATTAATCAGAGAGTTAAGGGGCCGGTACCTCAAATTATATCTTGGTTAGGCCTGAGTATGATTTGGAAAACAATCAGAAATGAAATAAAAATAGCTTTTCAAATGAAAGCATGGGACAGATTTGGAACATATTTGAACAGACTTGTCTTCATATGAAGGGGGCTGTCTCCTCCTTAGCTGCTAACTCTCTACTGTGAAGTTTGGCGTTTTTCAAATTTTTTGAGAAAATTTGCAATTGGAAAGATAAGATTTTTCCAAGCACTAAAAAACTTTTGTTTAATGAGCAAGGTGTTGGGAAGGGGACAGTCTTCCTTATATACAGAGTAATTTTTTTAAGTTCTAAACTTACTCCTTACTTTATTTTAAAACCTTTTCTATTTGTTTAATTATATATCTTGAAACTGTAAAGTTTTATGATTAAAATACTTTTGGTAACGCAGAAAAAATGATCAATATTTCAATGATCTCTGTTTGGATTTTGATGGGTAATCAAACAGTTCGTGGTAAAGAACTGTAAGGAATGACCTGGCTCAATAGTAACCGAAACTTAAAAAAAGCGGAATTTTAAAACCAATAGATATATCAATAGAATTGACTTAATATGGTTATTCCTAATATATAAGTTTCATTAAGTTTAGTCTTACCCATCAAAAGCTACAACCCTGAGAAAATCTGTCCGATTTTCGAAAAAAGGGAGAAAGACCCCCTCGAAGTCATAGAGTTTTAATGAAAATCGCATCATCGGATTCAGCGTATCAAACACCCTACTGTAGAGGTTTCAAGCTCATATCTGCAAAAATGTAGAATTTTGTAATGTTTGCCAGAAGAAGATCACGGATGCGTGTTTATTTGTTTCTTTCTTCTTCTTTTTTCAGGGGTGATCATATCGACCCAGGGGCCTAAACGTCGAGAGAGCGCTCATTCTAACCGAAATGAAAAGTACTAGTGTCCTTTTCAAGTCACCAAAAAATGGAGGGCAACTAGGCCCCTCCCACGTCAATTTCCCAAAATCGTCCGATCAAAATTTTAAGATAGCTGTTTTCTTCAGCATATTTAAAAAGACAAATAACTATGTCTTTAGAGATAAAATGACTCCCTACAGTCCCTGGGGATAGGTTTTAAGTTATAAAATTTACCCATTGTATTATTTGTTATTGCGAAGTATGCATACATTTTTCGGGTGGGGAGGAGAGAACGAATTTTCTGCTGGAAAGATTTTGCACAGGGGGGGGGAATTTTCCATCGAGAGGGAAATTTCCAGGGGGTGTACTTTTCTAGGGAAGTTTTACACTGGGTGTTTTTGCCAGAATTCTTATACAAAATTTCTTTATATGTCTTGCTCTCTCTTTACCGATTCAACTTTAGGCGTGGATATGTTAGGGATAATTGTCAGGGGGTAAATTTTCACCTGGATTCAATTTCCCAGAGGATTTTTCTTTGGAGAGGAGGATGTTTCCGTGGAGATGGAGCCAGGTATCCTGGCGTTGTCTAAAAAACGATCAGAAATTAAATCTAAAATAACAAGTCTTTTCAACTGAAAGTAAGGAGCAACATTAAAACTTAAAACGAAAAAAATCGTTAAGTATATGTGGCGGGTTTCCCCCCCTCCTCAACTCCTTGCTCTTTACGCTAAAGTTTAAATTTTGTCCCAATTCTTTGCAAAGAACTCTTGTAACGCAAGGGTCGTTTAATTAGAACAATAAATAACTTATTTAAAAGTGCCGAAAAACTGTAGCGTGAAGAGCGAGGTGTTGAGGAGGGGGGGGGGAACCGCTGTTTTTATACGTAATAATTTCTGTTCGTTTTAAGTTTTAATGTTGGTTCTTACTTTCAGTTGAAAAAACTTGTTTTTTTTTATTTAATGAAGCCTAGAGACAAACATTTTTCTAATGGCAATGGAAAAAGTATGTCAATTATAGTAAAGGTATATAAAAACGAAGAAAAGTAATTAATTATAAAAAATACACAAAACAATACCCTACTTACAAAAACTAAGATATAAACTTCCAGCATTCAGTTGTTGAGCAATGCCGAAGCGTTGGACGGATATTTTTTAACAATATCGACAGTTTTGAACTTGGTTATCAAACACCAAAATATTTAATGCCTTAAGACTCAATGGTTTATAAAAAAATATCGCATTATCAAAGTAGTTTGTTAAACGAAAAACAGTAAAACTAAAATTAAGAAAATTAAATAAAATGTTTTAATTCAATATTTTTAATCTAATTTTGAATGCAAAAAATAGTATATACGACGCCTTTATTCTTCATAATTGTAAAAAGCTAAATCTTTTTCAAAGTGACACTTTGATAAATACAATCACCCATGGAAAAAAAATTATTATATAAAAAAAAGACGTATCGGTTCTAAGGGAAAATAAAAACTTCCCAGCATTCCGTTCGGGAGAAACATTTCTGATTGTAGTGGCTTCATATATAAGCTCACGGGTACTGTTCCAATGCAAGCAATAGTTGACGACATATTTTTACCGAAAATACCCCTTATTGAGTTGTTTTCCTTGTTTTTTCTATAATTATACGAACTTTCTTGTATACTAATAACGGCACTAATTACTAATAAATAAATACGCATTAGGGATCACTATAAAAAGCTGATTCTTTGACTGAATGTTATCAGTAGTTAGGCTCTTATACTTTCGTTATTTATGAGGATTGTTATTTAGTTATTAGATTTTTTTTTGGCTCCAACAAAACCATATAGAAAAATTTTTTGTGGAAAACTGGAAAAGGGGTTACTCCAGTCACAAATTAGAGCTTGTATTATCCTTATTAAGGGTAAAAATCTATTGGCAGGCACCCAGCAAGGGGCAGCACACATTTTCTCCATGGTTTTTCCCTATTCAGCTCTTTTTCCTTTGGTTTCCTTATAATTAATTTGTAGTCTCAAATTTCCAGGGGGGCCCATCCCCCCCTCCTGCCTATGCCGATGCTCAGAACCTAGTATTATGAAAGAGGATTGGGAAGGGTGGTCTAGTTTTAAAAACTACCAGAGAAAGCTGAGTCTGATATGAAACTAGAGAGTTTAGAATTAGACAATTTAGAAGATGAGTAGAATAGTTTTAGGAAAATAGCTTGAGAAGCAGGCTAGCAGGAAACTTTGGTAAGTTTGTAGCCGACAACATAATTTAGCTAGGATGAATGTGAATGCATCATTTGATGTCTTTTTTTATCCTTTTTCATAATACAACACTTCTGGGGAAAAATTACATTTTGACCCTTAAAGGCTTCAAAATGTAAGAAAAAATTGCCATTTGTAGCATATTCAGTAATTAACTTCCATGTAACCTTTAGTATAGCTGTTTGTGTCTCACAATATTTCTTCCTAGAGATCTGTTGGGTTACGACTGATCTAATAATTTAAAGGATATGAAAGGTGTTCTTTAACATCTCCATTGGGGTCTAAAAAGTACATTTGGCCATATTAATATGGTTCAATCACCTCCTGGGGTCCCCAAAGTAAATAATCTTGGTTTGCAGACTTATCTTCCTATTCTTCCAAACTTTTTCCAACTGTGAAAAAACACCCTGAGCCTTGGTTTGTCTACTTTCAACACCTTCACTGCTCCCACCGTATTTACTAATAATACTGCCAAGGTAAGTGAAACTACCCACCTGGTCAATCTCTTCGTTACCCAACGTCACCTTTTCAACTTCACTTATTCCTAGCCTTAGCGACTTAGTCTTCTTAGCATTAATTTTCAAACCTATTCTAGTACCCTAAACTCGCAAAACCTCTAAAACTTCATTCATTTTGCTCACGCTTTCATCTAAGATACTTAAATCATCAGCATAATCTAAGTCAAGAAGAGTTTTTTCTCTCCATTTAATTCCTGGTCTCCGATTGCCTTTCCTGTATCCTGAAGACAAAGTCCATCAAAATGATCCATGTAAATGGGGATAGAACACAACCCTGCTCAAATCCTGATTTAATACAAAACCAGCTGCTAACCTCATTTCCAACCTTAACCATGACAGTATTATTCTCGTACATAGCACTAATCTCTTTAATGTATTTGTCTGGTATATTATATAAGGATAAGACCTTTGCTAAAGCTCTTCTATCAAAAGAACCGAACGCTTGCTCATAATCTATAAAACTGAGGACCAAAGGTGTTTGACAACTAAGGCACTTCTCATTTATTAACCTAAGAGTGAAAATTTGGTCGACACATCCTTTAACTTTCCTAAGACCACACTGTTCTTCTCTTACAACTTTGTCTACAGCATCTCTCAGTCTAATTATTTAATGCCTCGATAATTGCCACACTCACTCTTATCACCTCTCTTATACAGTGGTTTAATTAAGGTTTTCCTAAGATCGTAAGGTACTTCCCCTTTTCCAAAAATCATAATCTTCAGTAGCTTATTTATAACCTCAGAGCCACCATATTTAAGAAACTCATTTACCACACTATCAGCACCTGGAGCCTTATTATTTTTTTAATTTCTTTTTAGTACTGTCGCTAATTCTTCCTCACAAAACAAATCTTGCTTCACATCCAAGGTATCACAAACTTTTTCATTTTCCTCTATTCTTTTCCTGCAACTGTATTTCGGTTTAGGACATTTTCAAAATGTTCCGCCCATCTCTCTTTAACTTTTTCCTTGTCAATAATTGCAGCCCCGTTCCTGTCTTTAACTGGAACAAGTCCAGATTGACTACTCCCTCTCCATTTATTAACATGCCAGTACAATATTTTACTATTCATGTGCCCATATTCTGTAATGTAAATAACGAAAGGCATTTTCACCGGTTTCATAATATCTAGGGGAGACAAACGTAAATTAACGTTAGCAAAGAATGAGTACAAAAAAGAACAAAAGAGAACAAAACCGTAAGCTCAAAATGAACAAACTGGACCATCAAATGAGACAAGATGAAGAGAACGAGCTGAAATATGTAAATGTTTGACGGAAGATAATGAACAACCTAGACCATCAAGAGTGACAAGACCAATTCAAGCAACTAAGGCAAAAGGCACTAAAAATATCTGATGCAATGATAAACGCAAATAAAGATGATCTTTCAACAACTAATAACATTAAATCAAAGAGTTTTATTTTATTTGTACTTTCCAAGACTATTCAAGACACATATAGTTTTAAATAAAGCGCCAATGATGCAGTAGGTTTTAGACTTTTACAGTGAGAGAAGGAGGCTAAGATTTATTTATTCAATTATGGTAGTACCTATTGTATGTTTGTTTACTATGATTGCTTATTTAATTTCTGTTTGCTTTTGGTATCGTTTATAATAGTAATTTCTGGTCTTTTTAGTTTGAGTAATTTTAGGTTTCTATTTCTTCTTATCTTAAGTTTAATATGGCCTTTACTTTTCTTTAAAAAACTTTTTTTTCGGAATTTTTTTAAATTAATCTGAAAACGCCAAACAAAAACGTGGCTTCAGACATAATTGGGATACCACTAATACTTAAAAATACCTATTCTTATAATTGCTTACTTTTTGTTTATAGAACCCTGGGAACATGGATACAGACCAGAGAAATGTCTCGTGTAAAAAGAAGGCTAACACATCCTTTTGCAGAATATTTGAAGAAAACTAGGACGGTATGTATCCTTTTTTCAATTTTATATTTTGGGAAATAAAAGTTACAAGCCTCGCCTTAGTTTGTGTAATAAAGACCGTAAGGATTCTACGCCTTAGGGACCTTACATATACGATTTGCGAGCAGATTTGGCCTCTTCTAAATTGTAGGCAGTGCTAGTGCTGGTTAAGTAAAGAACCAAGTGGTATTATTTTTTGTTTCTTTTCACCAAGCCAATTCGTATGGAAGAAGCTGCAGAAACTTTGGAGGAGGCTCATTCGATTATAAATTTAAGGCCCTAATACCCTTTTTAAGTGTGAAAAGTGATTGGAGGGCAACCAGTCCTTCTCTCACGCCTCTTTTTGCTGCCCTCTCTCCAAAGATATCTGATCAAAATCTTAAAATAGCCATTTTGTTCAGCATAGTTGGAAGGTTCAATAGCTATGCCTTTGGGTATGTTATACTCATCACAGCGCTTGAGGCAAGGGCTGTGAGTTGTGTAATTTACCCATTGTTTGCCTTTATCTAAGTTAGTGGATAAGAAAATTAGAAAAGAGTAAAATCTGCTCTTCTTCATTATTTTCCTTGATGATACAAGCGTGAACCCAAATAGAACTGAACGTGAAAATGCACTAATATTCTTGAAATTATCAACCAGAAATACCTAACCCTTGGTTCAATTATTAACCAAAAGTTTTATTTGAAAATTCTAAGAAGGTTATAGGAGGAGGATCTTGAAGCGCCTGAAATTCTGGTCCCTTGTGTTTCCGTTATGATAACGCCCCTGCACACATGTACGGGTATTTGACTTTCATGGGTGGTATATCGATCCCCTTGCCTCTGTATTTGCTTGACCCAACCCTGCGTGGAATTTTAATTTTAGCCTCTGTATCTGCGTAGAATGCGTGGAAAACCTAGAGAGACTGCAGAAGAGTACAGAAAAGAACAGAAGAAGAGTACAGAAGAGACCACCATCCGCTAATCTTTGTTAGTTTCCTTGATAGTTCGAGCATGACCCCCAAAACAATGGGGTTGAAAGCGCGCGAATATTCTTGAAATTATCAACTGGAAATACCTAACCCTTGGTAAAATTATTAAGCAGCATTTTATTTGGAAATTCTAAGAAGGCTATGAAAGGAGTATCTGGAAGTGCTTGGAATCCAGGTTACTGATATTTCCATTGTGACAACGTCCCAGCACACATGCAGTTTGTATGAACTTGTATTTGGACTCTCAAGGGTGGTGTATCGACCCCCTTGCCTCTGTATTTGCTTGACCTAACCCTGCTTGAAATTTTAGTGTTCTGAGAATGAAAAAAGAAAAAACATAGAGAGACTAAGATTTTAGAAGAGACTACAATCTGCTCATCTTTATTAATTTCTTTGATCGTATGAGCATGAATCCCAAAATAATGGGGTTGAAAGCGCGCGAATATTCGTGAAATTGTCTACTGGAAATACTTAACCCTTGGTCAAATTATTAAACAGTATTTTATTTGGAAATTCTAAGAAGGCTATGAGAGGAGGATCTGAAAGCGCCTGGAATTCAGATCACTGGTATTTCCAAAGTTGACAACGCCCCAACGCACGTGGACTTTGTTTGAACTGGTATTTGGACTCAGAGGTGGTATATCGATCCCCTTGCCTCTGTTTTGCTGGACCTTAGCTTGCATTGAATTTTAGTGTTCTGAGAATAAAAAACAACAACAACTAAAAACAAAAGTGTTTTGGTGGTGCAGAGGCTGTAAGAATTTAGTCTATAGCTTTTGGTGCATGCTTGCCCGAACCTCTTCCTTCTTTTTTTCGGGGGCGGGGGGTGGGCGAAAAAATCAAAAAGTGTATGTGTTAATCATAAATTTTTAATTTTTTTAGGGATTGCCGCCGAAGTACTCGCAGGAAGGGCATCTAAGAAAGCAGTAATTGAAAAGAAGAAAAACTTAACACTTCTCTATAGACGGAAATCCAAAAATGTATCCGAAAAACCTATCAATTTAGATTTATAAGATTCATTCAAAGAAAAGAACCGAAAAAAACTAATATATAATTCATCTTGTTTAGAAATCACACGAAGGTCTCACTCAAGACAATCAGAGTTTCCTGTCTGAAGTTGTCCGGGACAAGTATGTCGGCCAGTCTTTTCCACCCCCAGAAGCTGAGCCATTGCCCTTGATTCGTGTAACTGGCAGCCCTTTGAAGGGAGTCCCTGCTAAAGCTGTTGAGTGGACGCCACGGACCTTCCGTGCAGGTTTAATTGCCAGAAATATTGGAGTATACCCTTTGTATAATAAGGATGGGAGAAAAGTAATGACCACCTTATTACAGGTAGGATTTTTTCATCCTTATTTGCGTTTGTTGAGTGATTCTATGAATTGTTTCATCAACAATGAAATAATCTCGCTTTTATTTAGAACAGAATATAGAATAGAATTTAATTTAAAAATTTCTTTCACAGCATTGTTGCCAAATTTGAATTTCGCGTCACAAATAGCGCTAGAACATATGTACCATATTGATTTTTTTTTTCATCGCTGATGTTCACGGCAGTACAAAGTAGGATAGGATAAGATGTTTATATATCTTATAAGATAAGATATTATATAGGGTAGGAAAAGATCTCTATCACAAGCCCTCAAAGGGCCGAATTCGGACTTCGGAGTCAACATAATACATGGTTGCACTAACAATGCAAAAAACAACAAAGATAAATAGAAATCATAATGAATAGTCAATTATGAGTCAATAAAGTACGTAATAACATGAGTCCAAACTTAGTTAAAAAATCAAAAAAACAAAAATAGAATTAATGATTAGTTTCCTTGGCTATTATACAATTCAACAAAACTTGGGAGAAAATTTGTCCGATATCGTTCACACTTACCAGGGACGGATTCAATTTAGGCTGATGAATTTAAACAAAATCAATTAATAAGCATAGTGAAAATTGTCAATTACAATCCGGAATCCCAAACAAAGGGTGAAAGTTGGTGCTGGGTAGGGGAGGGCAGTACTCCCGTTTTGGCATTGTTTTGCCCCTCTAGATCTAGTTTTGTCCCCCTATTTTCGTTTTCCTTCTCTAACAGTTTCAAGAATAAACAGGGTTTATGATTATATTGATGATCATTATTATATCATTTTTTTTTGTTACGCGGCTTGTTATCCATACAATACAAATTGCTTACTTCTCGTTTTAGCTTTATTTTTACCATCTTTACTTTTTACTATCTTTAACATTTGTGCTACTCACCTCACTTTCGGCTGTTTGCTCGAAAATGAGTATGCCTTTCTCTAGTTTAGAATTTATGTCAATACACTTAAACCATAGCAAAAGTAAGCAAACACAGCAGCGACATCTATCTTATTTAGAAGAGAATTTTTGCTAAGGTCCTAAGTACCTTCTTCGTACAAATCCTGATCATTTTTAGAGTTAGAAATGTAAATGAAATAAGAAAAAACATGAGGATAAAACTTTTGTTATGGTTGTTTGTTTTAGATTTCGGAGAAAAAATTAAAATTTTTTTGTTTTCTCAACAACTTCAAAGAGATACAAATTTGTAGCTTTTTCTGTCTACTAGAGACATTTTTAGTAATTTCTTGGTGCTTTCTCTAGTTCCTAGTGTAATGCTTTTCCGTTATGCTTCTGCTAATAGCTATAGCCATCTACGAAGTCGAAACTCTTACTTCATAAATAATCAGTTTCTTAATAATACAATATAGATTCTCAAAGGCGAGTAATTCTGGAACTTCTTATTATTAGAGTGATTTTAAATGATATAAACTAGAGAACTGTCAAATGGATGACCCCAAAAAATTATATTCAATAATCACTTGACGTTAATGACATTAATTACGTGACCTGTGTTCTATATTATTTTAACTTACCAACCGTCCAAACTTACCAACGGTCCTTGTATAAAGAAACTGTTTATATTAGTGAATTTACTCAAGTCCCGCCGTCCTCAAGGCCCTTTTTGGGGCCTCTTTTTTCGCCTGTTCATTGATGTGCTTTGTGTGGGAGCTTCTGCCTTCGGCCAGGCGAAGGAATTGCGGTTGGCTATAAGATGAAAAGTTTTCTTTCCATTGTTTTGAGTGGTGACCTCTGAGGCGAGAACCGCTTCCTTGTCCATCGAATGCTAGCTTCGGAAGATGAGTGCTATCCATGCGTTGTATTTGACTTAGCTGTCTGAGTTTTTGTAGATTTATTTTATTCATTATTTTATGTTTGATTTCCAAATTTTGGATGTGCTTGGAGTTAGAGGCTGTGTCATGTTAGAATTAATAAATCCGCTTGGGATCTACTGATTTTACGAAATCTTTTCATAAAAAGATTTAGATGCCTGAGAGGATTCAATTAATTTTTATTGTGTACAGCAGTGCTATCTATTATGGACTTAGAATATTGCGAACTTGCAGTAAAATAGTTGTCCCGCAGTATTTTAAAAACGTAATAATTAGTCGGTTTTAGCTGTGGGAAAACTACGCATTCAAGTGACTTGAAAAAGAATTTTGTGTGCACAAAAAAACAAAAAAAACTACATGTTTCTTCTTAACTCAAGCCAAAATAATAGTCCAAAAAAGCCAAATAACGACGAGAGGAGTAATACTCCATGGACAGGGTTACGTGAGGGGACCTTACCATGGACGAATTTTTCATGAGGGAAGAGAATTCTCAATGAGGGGAGATAATTTTCCCTGAAGGGGGTGCCGGATTTCCCAGCATTATTTAAACAAACATCAGAAATAAAAAGAAAAATCCAATTGAGAGTAAGGAGCAACATTAAAACTTAAAACAAACAGAAATTATTATGAGGGGGTTCGCCCGCTCTTCAATACCTTGCTTTTTATGCTAATGTTTTTTTATTACTTTCAAAAGAGCTATTTATTCTAATTAAACGGGCTTTGTGATTCAAGAGTCATTCATAAAGAACTGGAACACGAATTCGAACTTTAGCGTAAAAAGCGAGGTATTGACGAGGGTGCTAACACCCCTTATATACGTAATGATTTCTGTTCGTTTTAAGTTTTAATGTTGCTCCTTACTTTCGGTTGAAAACACTTGTTTTTTTTTTATTTCATTGAAAAGAAAGGCTACATGAGTAACCTGAAACCAATGTCAGCTTCCCGGGAAAAGTTTTTTGGTAAAATTACCAGCCGCTCTTGATGCAGCACCAGGGGTCATGGCTTCTATAGGCTATTTAATGGTAGAAAAAAAATACTGCCCAAGTCTTGACCTGAATTTCCTTATGTGTGACGAGTTGGTTAAGACGCAATTGCGTAGAGATTAGGGTGCTTAGGCTCTCTCGCCACGGATACGACGAGCTAGCTGAATATCTTTTGGCATGATGGTCACTCTCTTGGTGTGAATGGCACACAAGTTGGTATCCTCAAAAAGTCCAAAAAGTCAAGTTTTTGAGCAAGTTTTTGGTTGTCACAAATGGATTGGACTCTAGCTCCAATTTCTCTTCCTTTCAATTGCTAAGTCTTTTATTTGCAATAGTTAATAGAGTGGGTATATAAAGGAAGTATATTGTGGCGAAATATCGACCTTTGGGTTGTATCTTCATCTTCAATAGTTTTGGCTTAAGCTCCCTTTTAATATTATTTCAGGTCCTTGATAATCACGTGATTAAGTATATATCCCCAGAAGAGTATCTTCAAAGGGTTGGTGGTTCGAAATATAAAGGAAAATATCCTCGTGGTGTTTTGGTTGTCGGTGCAGATGGTGCTGACCCTCGTCTGGTGAGTATTTTTTCATGTTTATTTTTATCTCTCTTATAATCTTGCGAAGACTGCTAATCTTGTAGTTTTGCACGGATTACTGCTGGGGTTCAAAAGTAAAAGTCTAGATGGTTCAAACGAACAAGATTAGCAATTTCAACAATTCCTGCCAAGAAAAGCCTATTTAGCTATTTAGTTTACAATTATATTTAAAACATAGTTGTTGATATATTTTTTTTTTTTTGCGAAGATCCACTTATGGGATACACTTCCGAGTGACAACTTCATTGTTGTGGTGATAAACTTGCCAAGAAGCTAATGTCCAGAGGCCAACTTCTGTTAGCAGTTCTTGTTGAAAGAAATTCCAATTTAATGAAATGATTGAGTGTCCAATTTTGGTACACAACAGAGAAAAACTATATCAGATAAGGGCTCTGTGCAAATGCAAGATAAGTCCCAATCCAGCACTAAAATGAGTTGAAGGCACGAAACAGGACTTTATCCCCTCCTTCCACCAAGTTTAGCTATAATTAATCTATATTATACAATTATATATATTTTTCGTGTTTAATTGTATCTGTACTTTTTTTTTTATCTTGGAAAGAGTACGGCAGGGGTTCGGAGGGGAAAAGCCAGATTTTCAAAGAATAAGTTTAGCAACTCCAGCAATTTCCCGGCAAGAAATACATTCTCCATTTAGTTTCCCTGCTTGTTTTTACTAATTATCGTTAGGGCTAGTCAAAATCCCTCAAGAAGTCAATAATTTGAATAGACTTGTCTATTCAGTTCCCTTAGTATGATATACAGGGTCTGTCCAAATTTTTTTTGTAATTTCGAAAAAGTCGTATATTCAACATAAACCTACAAATGAACCAATACTTTTCGAAATACTGTCCCTTCTGACTCGATACAACTCGTCCAACGTTTCACCAATCCCCCTAGGCTCCCTAGAAGGCGTCAACAGGGTCTTCTCGTTTATAGGCTATCGGAGCGTCTTTTACATTTTCCCAGCTTCCCACGGTTATGTCCTTCGACTGATCCCTTGATTCCTGGAAAAAAAAATTTTGCTAGACCAAATCTGGGCTTAAGATGCCAGCGGGAACGTAGCGATGCCCTTTGTCACTAGTAACTCATAAACAATGAGCGCAATATGACTGGGCGAATTATCGTGATGCAAGATCTAATCGTCACGAATTCCTTTTTGGGGTCGTCCAACCCCTTCACCGTAATACTGAGCTGTTAACACCCTATCCTTGGGGCATAGATACATTTAATCTTTTTTGTCAAAAAAGACGATAAGCATGACCTTTACCTGCGATTTGCTCACTCTTGCTTTCTTTGGTCGAGGAGACTCATGGGTGAGCCACTTACTCCTCTGACATTTGGATTCAGAATCATGTTTGAAAATCCATGTTTTTTCACCTTTGACGACTCTGTCTATTGAGTCAGAATCGGTTTCGTAGTCTTCAAGCAAGTACTGACACTTGGACCTTCGCTCCATCTCTGAGCACTTGGGAAATCATTTTACCTCTCACTTTTCTCGTATGCAAATCCTTGGTCGAAATTCGGTGAGCAACTGTTTTCGGCACATTACTCATGTCAGCTACTATCCGAACACTCAATCATTTATCACTACTTAAAAGTTGTCGCACATTTTCTACCGTATCGTCAATTTTGGTTGTTGAAGGACGCCCTGAGTGCTCATCGTCGTCAACGGAGTCGAGAACCTTCTGTTCAAGAAAATCTTTATCTCATCAGCATCTTTATCATATCAGCTCCATTCTTGGAGCAGAACGTGACTCACTTTCGCTGAAGCCTTCCACCACTATTCTCGCCAGGATTTGTGATGCTCAAGCGCGTTGGGGCAGTGGAAAAAATATCGCTACCGGAACTTTAGTGATATCCCCTGGATACAAACTTGGTTTGATATATACAAACATGGAAATCATACAAACTAATTAAGCTGGTGAATAGACAATATAAACATGTAAATAATACAAACTAATTAAGTTGGTGACTACACAAATTCTCTGGCTTGAAAAAACTCGGTTTTTGGTTTCCTGCAAATGATTGTGTGCTGCATTTTTTCAAGAGATCCAACTGCACAGTTGGTACGCAAGTATTTTTGTTCCCTCGTTCGTCAAGATTTTTAATTCTGCACCCACTCATCAATAATTGTGTATATTTATTTTTAGTTCATTATTCTTTTTTTTTTTTTGACTCTGTTGGAGTCAGTGTATAATTTTGTATGACGATGGCTATGGCTGTGATTTTCATATATTTTATATGTTTAGTGCTTTTTTTATGACAAAATTGCCAATGATTGGCATGACCATGTAAGGTGTTTGAAAAAAAATCGTTTTATTATTATATTATTAAGTGTAAAAAACAAAAAATATAAAATTGAAGGTCTTGTTCCTTAAAAATTGAATTCCTGGTTTTGCGAAATTTTTTAAGAAGTATATGGTTGTGTAAGTATCTACTTAACCAGTTTAAAGTTAACTACTTAATCTACTTCATCAGATTTCATTTTTGATGTCCTTTGTACTTTGGATATTCATAATGTTGTGCTTCTTAGGAAAAAGACTGAGGAAAATCACACTATGATTGCTAGTTGGCAGCTTGTAGGCTGTGCAAACTAGTACTATAGCATAATACTACTTAAAAAAGTTATTGCTTGCAGTTTACCAAAGAATATTGTTCTCTCTTTGGACCTTCTGGGGTGCTACCGAAGAAGGCCCTTTCAAGATTTCTTGTTTCGCCAGGAAGTGAACTACCCCCAGGAACGCCTCTATTTGCAAATCATTTTAGGGTAGGGGATTATGTTGATGTGGCTGGGAAAACGTAAGTTTCGGTTTTATTATATTTATGTATGTGTATATTTTTTCTTCAAAAACGAGTATATAAAATAAACAACAACACAGATCACATCATTGCGGAAGAAGTTTGTAGAGAATTTCGTTATATAACTGAAACTCAACCAACTTTACAGTTGATGGTTCTCAATCTTCCTACAAAAGAAACTTCCAACCTACTGAGCTGTAAGATTTCTTCTTCTTTAACTAAAATGTATACCTAAAACAAAGCCAGCATTAAGTTTAATAAATATTCTAAATTTCCCTTCCAAAACAACAAAAACGAAAGAAAAAAAAAGAAAATTATCTCTTCTCCATTTTCCCTTCCTTCACCCCAGTCCCAAAAATTAAACCCAATCAACCGACCTGTAAGACTTCCTCTTTTACACCGAAAGTTTGGCCTTATTTTTAATTCTGGTTTTTAATTTGTTTGTAATGAATACATTTTTGGTTGTACTCAAAGTTCTTTTTCATGTTTCAAATCGCAAATGTGCTGCCTTTAAATATTTTTAAGGAATAAATAAAGTTGCATAAAAATCGCAACTATGAAGTGAAGCGGTCGTACTTTCTTTTCTGTGGGTTTGGAAAACAATTTGTTTTTCTTTTCTAGCTTTTCTCTCAGAATGAAGCAAAAAAAAAACCAGCGCTACTAAAAACAAATAAATAACAAAAAACTAAGAAAAAGAATGGTTTCCTTGTTTCGTTTTATTCGTTCTTTCTTTTCGCTTTGTTTCTCTTTTTTCCCCGTTTTTCGTTCCACTTTCTGTGTGTTTGAAAATCAATTTGTTTTTCTTTTTTAGCTTTTCTCTCAGAATGCAACAAAAAAACCCAGTGCTATCAAAAAGAAATAAATAATCAAAAATTAAGAAAAATAATGGTTTCCTTGTTTTGTTTTATTCATTCTTTCTTTTCGCTTTGTTTCTCGAATTTCCCCGCTTTTCCTTCCACTTTCTGTGTGTTTGAAAGTCAATTTGTTTTTCTTTTTTAGCTTTTCTCTCAGAATGAAACGAAAAAAAACCAGCGCTACTAAAAATAAATAAATAACAAAAAACTAAGAAAAAGAATGTTTTCCCTGTTTTGTTTTATTTATTCTTTCTTTTCGCTTTGTTTCTCGTTTTTTCCCTGTTTTTCCTTGCACTCTTAAACGGAATAGTAGAGGCCTTTGGTGGAATTCTCTGTTTAATCTAACAGCGTTGATTATTATTCTTATAATTGTTGTATTTTCAATAAGTTACGCCTAATTGGGATCATACAAGCTCAACTTCCGTAAATGTATTTTTCTACAATTAATATAGGCATGACGGAATGGAAATTTCTTGTTTTACCGAAAAGGGGTCTGTAAGTAACGGAGTTCATTTATTTTCGGTCACTGTATTTTAATTTATTGTTTAATTCAAGAAGAAAAAGCTTGGAATTTAGATAGATGAAAAAGTTTGTCCCAAAATCAAACATATACTTTTATTAAGCTCCATAAATTACGCAAGAAACTGAGGATCGTTAAGGAGTAATGGGAGTTCCACTTGCGAGGGTTGTCGTCAAGCTTCAGTTCTGTTAAGACTAGTTAAACACATCCAAAGGGCTGTCTCAATTTACGAGGATTTTTCGTTATCTTCAAGCACAGGTTTCTGGTATTTCGAAACATTCTGCTTACCTTGGTGCAGGTCGTATAAATCTTTTCATCAAACTGTGATAAAATTTTGTGCTAGCCCTTGTGATTTTGGTATAATTCATAAAAAATTCCAAAAATGTCAGATTGAGTGAGTGTAGAGCCCAGTTAAGTGCACCCTTCAAGCAACATTTGCTCGGGATGCTGCTCACCAGACGGGAAGAACAATCTTAGCAGCAATCCTTGATCATGAATGAGACTCCAAAGCGAGCAGTTTTACACGTCTTGTCTAGCACTAGGCCTATTGGGCTATTGAAAACTTTGGTGGACAGAGAAGCTGGTGGCTTAGTTTTCCACCGACATGAAGCTCCTGCAAATTTAACTGCAGAACGTCATAAAAGGCTGTGACTTAAACGGACGGTTTGACTTTAAGCATTAACAATGCTCCAAAGCTGGGGGATTCACACACCATGTCTAGCACCACTATAGTTCTCCGCCAGCACAAAGCTGCTACCAACTTTACTGCAAAACTTCGGAAAAGGCTGTGACTCAAACAGCTGAAAATTGTCACCTAACCGGCAAGTCAATCCTTGCAACAATCTTCAAGCATGAACGAGGCTCTGAAGCTGGCAGTATTCCCCGTTCTGTCTAGCACCAAGCCTGTTGACAATCTTGGGCTAGGGAGTGAAGCTGCGAATTTAGTTTTTCACCAACTTGAAGCTCCTCCCAACTTTACTACAAAACTTCGGAAAAGGCTATGACTCAAGTTATTAAATAGCGACACCAAACCGGCAAACCTGAGCAACAATCCAAATGTGGCAGCTTTAAACGACTTGTCTAGCACGAAGCCTTTTGACAAGTTCTGTTGTAGAGTGAAGCTACTAATGTAATCCTTCACCAACGCAAAGCTCCTCTTAACTTTACTGCCAAATTTTGGCACGGCCTGTGAGCCAAGCAGCAAAAGATTTGTCACCGGACCAGTAAATTATTCCTAGCACCAATCATTAGGCATGAACGAGGTCACCAAGCTGCTAAAAATCTTCGCCTAACCGACAATTCAATCCTTGCACCAATCCTTCAACATGAACGGGACTTCAAACTTATCCCCCCTGTCTAGCATCAAGCATGTTGACAATTTTAGGCGAGGGAGTGAAGCTGATAATGTAGTTCTCCACCAAAAAGAAGCCCCTCCCAACTGTAGCGGAAAACTTCGGAAAAGGCTGTGGCTTAAGCTGCTGAAAATCGTCACTAAACTGTCAATTCAATCCTGACAGCAATCTTTAGGCATGAACAAGACTCAAATTGTTTTGGATATTATACGCCCCGCCTAGCACCAAGCCTGTTTACAAGTTTAGTTAAGGAGTGAAGCTACTAGTGTTGCTTTCCACCAACAAGAAGACCCTACCAAACCGGCAAATCAATCCTGACAGCGCGTGAACAAGACTCTAAATCTGGAAGTTTATACGCCTTGCCTAGCACCAAGCCTTTTTTATTTTGTATAGTTTGCTGTTTTTTTTCTTTAATTAGATTCCCTGTTTTTCGTTTCCGTGCCTATTTTATTGTTCTCAGTGGCTCTGAGTCAGAATTTTTAGTCTCACGTAATTTTTGCGTTGTAACTAAAAAGTATTGAGTTGAAATTAAGAATTCTAAAAAGGAAAAGTTTGAAGCGAAGTTCCCCCCCCTGATAAGTTTGCGTTTTTCAACATACAAGTTCTAAATGATAAAGTTTTCTCTTGGGTAGACCATTGATTTCCTATTTCCAGACGAGACTGGGGATTTCAAGGAGTCGTCAAGCGATTCGGATTCAAAGGTAGTCCAGCCAGCCACGGAACAACCAAAAACCACAGGAGGGGTGGAACTATTGGTAGTGGAAGGGAAAGAGCTCGTGTAATGCCAGGACAGAAAATGCCTGGGCATATGGGTTCAGAACACCGTGTTCATCGTGGAATACAAGTATGTATCTTAATTTCCATTGATCTGTAAGTTTTAATGCTGCTCCTTACTTTCAATAGAAAAAAAACTTTTCATATTTATTTTTTCATTGTTTTTTCAAATATGCTAGAAAATCCTGCGCCCCCTTCATTGAAATTCTCTTCCCCCATGACAAGTTTCTCCATGGAAATATCCTCCCACGTAACCCCCCCCTCAAATCTTCCCCTAAATAAAAAAATCCCCCTGAAAACGTCTGTGCACTTCCCAGTAACCATTACTATATGTAAACATAGGTCAAAGTTTGTAACTTGCAGCCCCTCCCACGGGGACTGCGGGGGAGTAAGTCTCCCCTAGAGACATGGTTATTAGGTTTTTCGACTATGGTGAATAAAATGGCTATCTCAGAATTTTGATCCGGTGACTTTTGGGAAAAAATGAGCGGGGCCTAGGTGCCCTCCAATTTTTTGGTCACTTGAAAAAGGGCACTAGAACTTTTAATTACCGTTAGAATCCCTCTTGCGACATTCTAGGACCACTCAGTCGATACGATAACTCTTGGGGAAAAAAACAAAAACAAACAAAAAAACAAATAAACACGCATGCATCCTTGATCTGTTTTCTGGCAAAAATACGAAATTCCACATTTTTGTAGATAGGAGCTTGAAACTTCTACAACAAGGTTCTCTGATACGCTGAATCTGATGGTATGATTTTGGTTAAGATTGTATGACTTTTATGGGGTGTTTCCCCCTATTTTCTAAAATGAGGCAAATTTTCTCAGGAATTTATATATTTAAAATCAGCATTGAAATGCGATTCTTTTGATGTAACTATTGGTATCAAAATTTCATTTTTTAGAGTTCGGTTACTATTGAGCCGGGTCGCTCCTTACTACAGTTCGTTACCACGAACTGTTTGAAACACAAAATACAGCGTAATAATGTACACAAAACAAAATAAATAAACTCTGCATTGTAGCCTATATATTTTTCAATTTATTTCCTTCGGATAAAAACAAAATATAACGTGATAACACATATATAAAGTAAACACAAAACAAAATATACAAACTGTTTATTTTATATGTTTTCTTTTTAGGTCCTTTGAATAAACACAAAATATGATGAATAATGTACACAAAACAAAATACATAAACTGCTCAATGTGCATATTTTTCGTTCTGTAAATAAACCTTCAAATAAACACAAAATATAACGTAACAATATAGACAAAATAAACACAAAACAAAATATCTGAATGGTTTATTGTTTATGTTTTTCCTTTTAGATCTTTCGAATAAACACAGAATATAACGTAATAATATACACAAAACAAAACAGATAAACTCTACATTGTAGCCTATATTTTTCCATTTATTTCCTTTAAATACATTCAAGATTTAACGTTGTAATTTACATAAAATAAGCACAAAACAAAATTTACAAATTATTCATTGTATATATTTTCCTTTTAGATCCTTCGAATAAACACAAAATATAACGTTATATATGTTAGAAGTACTGGTATACCGGGCATAACCAATTCATACGTTCGAATCTTTGACACGTTAATCCCTACCAAGTAAGTTTGTCTTTTCTTTCTGTTTTTAAACATTTTTCTTCATTTAAGGGTACCTTTTATGCAATTGAAGCCTCCTCTCTTCCTTCCATGGATATACATACATTTTTTGTGTTCTCGAATAGTGTTATTTTGTTCTTTATTTATTTGTTTATTAAAGTGTTCTTGTTTTTAAGAATTACTTATTCTTGCTTGTGCGACAGCCAAGTTTTTTGGCATGTTCATCTCTTACTAAAGCCTCAAAAATATATTGGGGCTATAAATATATATACAAGGTGTGTTTTTATGGCACCTGGTATTTACCAAGTGATATATAGTGATCGCAAATTCTGTCGGTCTATCTGTCCCGGTTTTGCTAGTTTAGCCACTTCCAGATAAGCTAGGATGATGAATTTGCGTATCAGGGACCAGACCAGGTTAAATTAGAAATAATTGTTTCCCCGATTTGACCATCTGGGGGGGGGGGGGAGTGGGCGGACGGTTAATTCGGAAAAATTAGAAAAAATGAGTTTGGGGGGGGGGGGAACCTAAAATCATGGAAAACGCTTAGATTGGAGGGATCGGGTTAATACTTGGTGGGAAAAATAAGCATAAGTCTTAGATACGTAATTGACATAGTTGGAACGGATCCGCTCTATTGGGGGAGGGGGTCAATTCTGAAAAATTAGAAAAAATGACGTATTTTTAACTTACGAAGGAATGATCGGATCCTCATGAAACTTCATATTTAGAAGGGCCTCATAACTCAGATCTCTTATTTTAAATCTCAACCGGACCCAGCGTCATTGGGGGGGGGGCTGGAAGTCTTAGAAAATACTTAAAGCGGAGAGATCAGAATGAAACTGGATGGGAAGAATAAAAACCTGTCTAAGATACGTGACTGACATAACTGGACCGGATCTGCTCTCTTTGGTGGAGTTTGGGGGGGGGGTAATTCGGAAAGTGAAGTATTTGTAACTTACGAAAGGGTGACCAGATCTTAATGAAATTTGATATTTAGAAGGATCTTTTGCTTTAAAGCTCTAATTTCAAATTTCGACCAGATCCTGTGACATTGGGGGGAGTTGGAGGGGGGAACCGGAATTCTCGGAAAACGTGAAAATTGGGGTATTTTTATTTTACGAATAGGTGATCGGATATTAATGAAACTTGATATATATAGAAGGATCTTATGTCTCAGATGCTCCATTTTTGACCCGTATTGGATCCGGGGACATAGGGGGGTTGGAGGAGGGAAACCGTAATCTTGGAAAACGCTGAGAGTGGAGAGATCGGGATGAAACTTGATGGGAAGAATAAGCACAAGTTCTAGATATGTGATTGACATAATTGGAACGGATCCGTTCTCTTTGGAGGAGTTGGGGGTGTTAATTTGGAAAAATTAGAAAAATTGAGGTATTTTTAACTTAAGAACGGGTGACCGGATCTAAAAGAAATTTGATATTTAGAAGGAATTCATGTCTCAGAGCTCTTATTTCAGATCCCGACTAGATCTGTTGACATTAGGGGGAGTTGGAGGGGGAAATCTTGGAAAACGCTTGAAGTGGAGGAATCGGGCTGAAGCTTGGTGGATAAGATAAGCAGATGTCCTTGATACGTGATTGACGTAAGCGTACTGGATTCGCTCTCTTTAGGGGAGTTGGGGGGAGGGGTTCAGTGATTTGGCGAGTTTGGTGCTTCTGGACCTGCTAAGACGATGAAAATTGGTAGGCGTGTCAGGGAGCTGCACAAATTGATAAGGTCGTTTTCCCAGATTCGACCAACTGGGGGGCTAAAGGGAGAGGAAAAATTAGAAAAAATGAGGTATTTATAACTTATGAGTAGGTCGGATCTTAATGAATTTTGATATTTAGAAGGACATCGTGACTCAGAGCTCTTATTTTAAATCCTGACCGGCATTAAGCCTCTTATTTTCCTTTTAACTCAATCTATTGATTCTTAAAATTTTGTTAGAGCGCTTGCCATTTGAGCTCTTGGCTCTTAGCTCTTCTTGTCTCGTCACAAGTGCTATATGAGCTCTTAGCGCTTGTTTTTATTTAATTTCTTATAGTTTTTTAATTATTGCCGTGAAATCGGGCTCCCCCTCAATGGAAAATTCCCTTTCCCCATGAAAAATTCCTCCATGAAAAGATCCTACAACGTAAGCACCCTCGCTATCAACCCTCACGAAAATACCTTTATGGTTCCCAATAAACAATGTTCTGCGTAAACAATGGCAGCCCCCTTTCCCTGGGGGCTGTCGGGGGTCAAGTCATCCTCAAAGGCATATTTAGTAGATCTTTGACTTTGCTGAACAAAATGGCTATCTCAAAGTTTTGATCGGAAAACTTTGGGAAAAAACGGGGTGGGAAGGAGGCTAGCTGACCTCCAATATTTTTCGTCACTTAAAAAGAAACCAGACATATTGATTCTGATCAAATGAGCCTTATCCCTATCTTCTAGGATTACTGGTTGGATATGATCAACCCTGGGGAAAAAAACATATAAAAGCGCAACCGTGATCTTACTTATGACAAAAAAAATTTAAACTTCCACATTTTTTACATATGAGCTTGAACACTCTTCTTTGATATGGTGAATGTGATAGTTTGGTTTGGTAGTTTTGGTAGTTGATATTTTAGGAGTGTTTCTTTCCTTTTTAAAAAGTTAGGTAAATTTTGTCAGCCTTGTAACTTTTAATAGGTAACATTAAACTTCATGAATTCCGCATATTTTAGCGTCATTAGCGTCAAATTATTTAGTGTCAGAAGCACATATTTAGCAGTTATTTAGCGTATATTTAGCATTTATTTAGCGTCATAAGCGTCAAAATTCGATGCTTTTGATTAATCTATCGTTATAAAGACTCTGTTTCTTACAGTTTCCAGTTTTTGGGAAAAATAATCTATTTAGGTGAGAAGTTTAAGAAAATCCGTTAAGAGTCTTAATTTGGAAAAAAAAAGATTTGTGTTATTGACGTCATATTTATGAATACATACAAAAATCATGCATATGTCATGCCTCAGTAGTGTTCTTATCGTTCTCAGTAGTGTTTGTATCCTTTTCTGTGTCTATAATGTAGACAAAATTACCACAAAAAATATTTGATTGACAAGAAAAATCATACAACTGACGTCATATTTTAGTATACATTTTAAGAGAATAAAAGATATCATTCCTCTTTCCCCCAGGAATGAACGTATTGGTTTTATAACTGTGGCGCATGCAACATTGCAAAAGCAACATAATTTTATATAATACCAAGTGTAATTAGCCCATTTACAAAAGACATTTTAAGTAGTTTCATAATGCGTAGAGGACAGATGAACAACCTAGATCATCAAACGTGACAAGAACGATCCGAGCAGCTAAGGTAAAGGGTATTGAAGAAATGTCTTAAGTAATGATCAACGAAAATTTAGAACATATATATGCAGTCAGAATACTTTCGTCGACAACAATTAAAACGAGTCAAAACAAAAGTGAAGAACAAAGAAACATACAGTTCGAAGATAAGCGGCAGTAAGAAATAAACTTTTCAAAAATAAAAGTAAAGAACAAATATATATGCGGCTAAAAGATATGGCAGAGCGAGAACAAGGCACAATATGCGGTTACGAGATAAGCGGCAGTGAGAATCACAAGCAATCGTGAGAAAGTGAGTATCATAACGTGTCAAAGATGGAGTGACAAAAAGATTTGTGCTGTAATAAGACAAGCAACAGCAAAAATCAGAACAAGTCAAAAATGAAAGTGAAGAAGAAATAAAGACTAGATTAAAAGAAAAACGCCATCACACCCTTCTACACCAACAAATTGTGGTGCAAAACCCAGTGGTACAAAGATGCCATAAACAATGTAACTGTTTATTACAAGTCATTGGACCCTTCAGGGTTCCATGTGTTCCTGGGGAGCCCTCTATTTTCCCGAGGAAAGAGTAACAAACAAAGCTGACTCATTTGGAGGTCGCTACTTACAACGAGAATCAATATAAAATACAAGCCTATCATATGCCGAGTGCCGGGGTCTGGTTTTGAAATTGGCTAAATAGTTTGTTTCTCTTAATTGGCATATTGACTTTTTTGGCTACTAAATCGATCGTAAAAGATCACAGTTTTTTGGATGAATTTGCAGTTTTCCCATCGTGGCTGTATCAAACCCTTTATGACGCCATGACACCAAGAAAAGGCTCACATTGTCTACGGTTACTAGATAAGTGACAATGAGAATCAATATAGACAAGCCTGTCGCGTATTAATTTTTAGGGTAGCTTACGTTGAAAACCAATGATGATCAGATGCAAAAAGAATGTTTTGCAACACCAGTATTTGCATAGGTATGGAAATTTTGCCTGAATTATAAGGCAAATAACTGTCTAAACTTGTTTCTTGCAAATTTAATGCAGAAAGGAGATAAAACCGATATTTCTGTTTTGGTTTTTTGTAACCAAATTTTTAGTTTTGTAGCCAAAATTTTTGGTATGTAATGTTTAAAAAAAAATTGGTATAAAAACATAACCAAAAATTTTTGGTTTTTTTGTCGCAAAATGCCTAACCTACAGGATGAAAATTAAAAAAATTATAGATAATATAGGTTTTTCAACATCACCCTCTGTACCAAAAGAGTGGAAAGTTGAAGCAGCTAGAACTTATGCTTGGAAAACTTATTATAAACTTTTTGTTCTGAAGTATTGTCTACTAATACTATTTTTGTACCCTTTGCCAATTTTTATCAAGCGTATAGAAGACTGTTGTTCCGAGCTTCCATCTTTTCTAATAAAAAAAAAGGTTGCTTTAACTGTTCTCTTTGATTGGTTAAACACTTCAAAGCTGGGCATTGCTCAACTCAACACATCTCAACGAACTCAACTCAACGAACAGGATCGTTGTTGGTGCTGGAGTCAGGTATAATTCTGATTTTACCTACGATTATGGCTGTAGTATGGCTCAAGCTTAAAATATTTATTCGGAAATGCTGTACAATATTGGTAGTTTTTAATATCCCTTGATTCTACTTGATTTCATAAACTGATTAGTTTCACATATTTTTTCTGTAGTTCTTTATATGTAGTTCTATCTTTGCACATAGTTTTTTTTTCTCTTTGAATCGTGTATTTATTGCAGGTTTCCAAAGACCGCTCCCCCATTCCCCACTTATTTTCCTGAAGATGGTGTTGAGTTAGAAGAAGATTTGTATCATGAGTCTCTTCATCGCTTTGATATGCCTTCTATCGATTTTAATTAAAATTTTTTTAGAATTAGTTGTAAATCCTGACATAAATTTTTTGTCACATTGGATACGGATAAGTTAAACAGTTAAGTCGTCCATTTAAGCATTCTAATGGAAAGGTAGGTCAATTTGTTTTTTGGTTTTATAAGAATTTAGAGGGTTATGATTGCTAAGGGAGGCGGAGGGGGAGGGGATTTCGATCGCTCATTGGGGTTTTGTTACTCTTGATGCGTCATTGTGACGTTCTTTCAGCTAATTTAAATAAATTGTCCCTAGTGTCAGTTGACAGCGTTAATTGTCACTTATCACACGAATAAGTTAAACAGTTAAGTCATCCATTTAAGCGTTCTAATGGAAAGGTAGGTGAATTTATTTGCTGGTTTTAATGAGAAGTTGAGGGCTATGATTGCCAAGGGAGGCCGAGAGGGAGGGAATTTCGATCGCTCAATGGGTTTTTGTTACTCTTGATACGTCATTGTGACGTGCTTTCAGCTAATTTAAATAAATTGTCTCTAGTGCCAGGATACGAATAAGTTAAACAGTTAAGTCATCCATTTAAGCATTCTAATGGAAAATTGGGTCAATTCGTTTGCTGGTTTTGATGAGAAATTGGGGGCTATGATTTCCAAGGGAGGCGGGGGGGGATTTCAATCGCTCAACTGTTTTTTTTTTACTCTTATTACGTTATTGTGACGTGCCCTCAGCTCATTTAAATAAATTATTTCTAGTATCAGTTTTCAGTGTCAGTTGATTGTTGGTTCTAAATTTTGGTTTGCATTAACATAATTGTATTTTTGCCCGCTTAAATACACACAAAAAGGAGTGGAATAAAGAAAAAGACAAGAAATAAACTTAAAAACATAAAGAGAAAATTAACTTCTAAACCACGCAAATACAGACTTAATAGACACATACAACATATAGACTCGAGTGCATACATACAACATATAGACTCGTCAACATAGACAACATATAGACTATAGATTATCGACAACAGATGTGACTATAGACAACATATAGACATACATACATACAACATATAGAACATACAATATATAGTCTCAAGTACAATAGACTTGTCTTTAAGGCAGAAAGGTTGACATAGCTGGCGGAGAAACCTGCTGTGGCGTATTCTGTCGTAAGTGCACGACTATTATGCTTACCCGGACCCTAAAAGAGTTCCAGATGAAAGGAATCTAATGGAATCCATTCACATTATTTGTAATATGGTGGAGCTTAATGCATAGCGTGTTAAAAGGGCTTAGAATTCAGTTGGCCCATCACATCTTCTTCAAGGTCTTCCGGTTTTCTTAATTTTTTTTTTCCTGTAAAACCCAATTATACAATTTAATTGATAAATATATAAAATTCCAAATCTTTCGTGTTTCAAATTTAATATTTAGAGTTGGAAATAATAAATCATTTCAGAATTAATTGCGTGTCAGTTGTGCTTCAATTGTATAAAATGTCAATTCAGTTCAGCTGGCATAATTATTTGTTGTTAAATCGAATTTTTCCTCAAATATTTCTTTAGCGTAGATCTAATGAATTGCGCAGATTTGTCACGAAAGTCATAAAAAGATTATATATTTCTTTTGAAAAACTTAACGGCCTCTCTTGTTTATGTTTTCTTGCAATGTCTTATATTGGTAACTATAGAAAGGATTGTTTTTATTCCGTTTTGAGAAAAAGTTTCAGTTATTGCTATATACTCTACGAATCTAAGGATTCCAGGGACACCCGCCCACCCCAGTGCCCAAAGCCTGGCCAGTGATCGTATATGCCATTTTTTTTAAGGTAGTGAAACAATCTGGCATGTTCTTTCTTTTTAACCAGATATATTAACAAAATTGCCTTAGGCATAAAGATTGCTTTTTGCTCAATGCAAAAAAAAAAAAAAATGGATAGAAAGAACTGCATGAAAGCTTTAAAGGAAAAAAATACCGCAAATATCTGGGAGAGCTCGTTTTTATAAAAACATACTTAATATTAGTCAACATATTAGTTTGAAAAAAACTCTACTGATGGGGTTGGTTTGATTTTCTTTACAAAGCCGTAAGTCATGTAAATATACAGAACTTAACAAGTGAACGGGTATACAAGAAAACGGGTATAAGAAGAAAATGTTTTGTCTTTGTAGAAGTCCAGCAGAAGTGTAACTTATTTTTGGTTCAGCAGAGCATCTGTTTGACCATCTATACCGTTTGATCAAACGAAAATAATTGACATTCCTGTTGAACTTTTAAAAAGTTTCCGAGAATTAATAAATTCGGGGTGAGGAATTGTCTGAAGGAGAGAATATAAATGTTAAGCAGATTTAAGGGAAATTTTAACAAAGAAACCAATAAAAAATGGCAACCCAGTTAAACTGCTCTTCCAGGAAATAAAGATTAATTAAAAAGCAAAACTTTGACAGAACCTCAACATGGTCACCTTGGAGACAACTCAAGATTTTTATTTGAAACCCAAGTTCACAGCACCTAGAAAAGATAGGAAGATTATTCCCTCTTTCCCTGCTGCAGTGAATATGAAAAAGGTAATGAAGAAATAATGATCACTTAATAAACTGTTACTTAAGGTAAGTTTTCTGTTTTACCACATTCACTTTACATTATGGAAATGTATTTTTTATCTTAGCTACGATACTTATTCTTCTGGACCACAGGTTCAACCCCTTACATGGGCGCACAACTCTTCCAGATTTTGTGACATAGTTACTGGAACTGTCTTTACTGCTGGGACTCGTGTACATTCTCATGATTGGAATAGGGCTCTGTCAGGGATGATTGGGGGCAATGGTTTTGGATCTGTGACTGCCAATTGAAGGGGATCATGAGGTAGATTTCAAAATGGTGAAATTGCTGCTGCAACACGTGGCTCACGCGATTGCTAGGCAGGGTCTTTTGGGGTATTATTACTTGGTCGTATTCTGGTTGGTTGGATACTGAAAGCGTAGTGTCCATGTGAAGGCGGCAGAGATTCCACCTGTAAAGGTTGCAATCTTCTGACTATACGAAGTAGGAAGGGGGGTCGGTATTTGGCTTTCGTGATTACATCGGGCCGCCACGTTCTCCAATTCAGTTTATCACGTTGACCGACTACTAGACGTGAGAGCTCTGTGGCATGCTTGTAATATTTTTTTTTTTGATTAGCTTGTTGGGTATGTTGGCTTCTGAAGAACTCTTCGTCGTCAACTGGTACTTGTGACAAATGCTGAAAGGTAAATTGCAAGAGGGTACGTAGATTCCCACCCATGAGCAGGGGAGGCATAACCATCTACTTGGGGTTCTTATAATCTAGGAGTGTGAGCTCTAGTTCTGTTCCAGACATTTCTGTTTCGAGATGAGTGCTTCAGTCGTCTGGGCGGACCTCTCTGCTAGGCCATTCGATTTTTGGTAGTTTGTGGACGATGTTTGTTGCTTAATACCCCGATCCCTTGAAAACAGTTTGAAGAGGTTGAAGGGGACTGTTGTCGGGCATGATGATGCGTGGTATCTCAAAGCGAGCCAAGTGCTGTTTCATTTTTTTATTGTCTGGTGTGTATGAGAGCTGTTTCAAACCGTATTGGTTCAAATAAATAGGGACTGCAATAATCCACACTGACAAGGTAGTATGTCCTTTGTTTGTCAAACACATTGAGGCCAATATCTGCCCATGGTAAGCTAGTAATTTCAGGAGCGTTGAGGAGTTTTTTTTTTGTTGGATTTTGCAAACTTGGCACAAGTAGTGCAGCTTTGGACGCTGTTATCTATGAGTCATCCGAGGACAGTAAACAAACTGATCACTGATCTGTTTCTGAGTTTCGTTTTTTTTTCATTCGTACCTTGGAAAAGCTTCTCACGTATCTTCGGTGTTATTCGGCAAACTAGCCCATCATGTACCATCTCATGTCTAATAGAAGCATCACATTAACCGTCTTTGATTGGGGGCACTGGTTCTATATCTGTGACTGCCAACAGACCGGGATCATGCGAGGGATCTCAAAATGGTAATTGTGTGGCTGCAATACGTGGGTTGAACGTATTACTATACAGGGTGTCTTAGTCTTAGGTTATGGTGCATGGTAAGCTGGGAATTTCATGCAGGTTGAGGGGTTCTTTTTGGTTAGATTCTGCAAACTTGGCACAAGCGGTGCAGTTTTTTACATAATTCTGTATATCCTAAGTAATCCCTAATATTATTAGGGATTATATAAATAATTATATTAATCCTTAATTTATTATATTATTATTAATAAATACTATTAATCCTAATATTATTATATAGTAATTATATTATTACTTAGTATATCCTTATACTAAGTAATATCATAAGTATAGCCGCGCAATACACTGCGGCGCACCTATCAGACGGACCTGCGAAACATAAATGCTTCCCTTTAACTGGCGTGGGAAGATGTCCTTGCTGCGGCGCACATGAGAGATGACTGGCGGCTTCTCGTTGATGCCCTGGGAGCCTCTGGAGGCACAGGAGGATCTAAGGTCTAAGGTAAGCAAGCAATCCCAGGGAAGTAGACAACTGATGAGTCTCTCAACTACTTAATTTTTTTTTTCACTCTTAAATCTAAAGCATGCAAGTTTCTTAAGATGTCACTTTGCAGGCTAGTGGGTATGAGTAGTTGATCGTCTTTAAGGATGACTGAACCAATAACAGAAAGCTCATTGAGAACGTAGCAAAAACTAATCACTAATAGGTAGGTAGTAGGCTCATGATTGCGAGGACATAAGATCCAATTTAGTTTTCGAGCCAAGGCTGATCTCCTAAGATGTGAGAACAAGATATGGTATCTACGACAGACATGTCCTTGTCTGTTCAAAAAGCGATAGAGATCTCATATGGTACCTGTAATATTATTGGTGTCGACTTTGCAATTAGTTGAATAAAGACTTATTGATGGGGATTGACACCCGATATGGCAGAGAATCCTCGTCCATAAAGGTATTTGTGTTACCTTTACATTATAGCACACATCACCTTTTCTGTTTGTGAATTATTTTTTTCAGTTGCACTAAGCAACCTTGAGGCAGCGGCAATGATGTTTCCTTTTTGGAGAAGGGTTGCTCACAGACTAGACTCTAATGCATCTACCTGTATTTCCACTTCATTGGTTTTTGGATGAAAAAATGACGTGACTGGAAAAGTGAGTTCTTGATGGTGTCAAGGGCCTTCGGATGTTCAAACTTCCAAATAAAAATAATTTTTTTATATGTTCCTTCAATAGGTTTTCTGCTATTGATAAGTCAGCGATCTATTGCGATAGGTAATTCATCATGCACAGTAAGACTTGGGGTTCTTGTTAGTTTGTTGGGACTCTCATAGGTTTCAAGGCTTTTAACTTTTCAAGATCAGGATGTATACCATTGTCTGAGATGGTGTGCCTAATGTATGGTATGCTATTGCACCTGAATATACTCATATAATTGTTCACACATACGTTATATGCTTCTCCCTGGCTCTCTGAAATGCTGTTAAGACATTCTGATTATGCTATTCAAGAGTTTGTCCGAGATGATTATGTCATAAATAACAACGGAGAACCCGTGGTGCCTGATAATGCCTCCTCTATCACAATATTTTAAATACATAATGTTAATATCACTGATATTTGTTCGTACTAAGCAAAATATAAACGCCGTTCACCAACACAGCTGCATTGTGAAACGTATAGTACCAATTTCTGCAATGGGAATTTTGACCAACTAGCAAGTCAGATTTCATCGACATACACGAGGCAAGAGCCTCGAAAATACATGTGAGCAGCCTACGGAGAATGAAGATGAGATACGGTTAATGGCATTAATTAAACAAGCTTTGAAAATCAGCAGAGAGAGTACACCTCTTTGGCAAACCTTTGATCTAACAGGAATTTTGCCAAAAGCCTGTACTAACCCCTTCTGTTAATGAGAGAATTTTGATATCAATTGCTCAAGTCATATATTCCAAAACAATTAGCACCCAGTTGCATTAAAAAAAACAGACTTGAAAATGATAATTATTATCAAATACCTTAGATATATCCAAAGCACAAAAATGAACGGCAGTTGTAAGTCGGTTTGCTTCTTGTAACATAGTAGCAAGTGTTCCGTGGGCGTATTGACAACAAATACGCTACTTAAAGCTGAATTTATTAGCCAAACAATTCACCTTGTCTTGAAAAGAAGGAAGTAGTATATATTCCAATAGTTTGCTGAGGCTGAAGGCTACCGTGATAGGACAGTATGATTCACAACTGATTAGATCTTTCCCACGCTTCAAGACGAAAGTGATATTTCTGTATAAGAAAGAACAGGCATAAGTGAGTTACTAAGGCACACTTTAAAAAGCAGTTGCAAATGAAAAATTAACCCAGGAGAATCAAGTTCCAAATCCTATGCAATGCACATCTACAATGCGTGGTTGTTAATTTTTTTTTTTTGACAGAATTTTTACATAGAATTCTTATATAATATTTAGTCACAGGCATGTCACAAAAACTTGCATTTTCCTGATTTTTTGTTGTAGTTCTAGCCGGATGCTAGATTTAACAAAAACTACTAGACTCTACAGTCTTATATAAATGAATTAAAATATCTCAGTAATACCAAAGATTGAAGGGAGGAAAAGAGCTAAAAAAAATTTTACGTATGGAAAACTTTACGTACGGTTTTAAGCTTTAATTATGGAAGATTTTCGTTGTTGAAGGGACTTTATTTTCCTTTTACTCAATGCCCAATCTGGTTAGAATCAAAATGACGAAATGATTCATTGATGAAAATCAAAGGTTTTGAAGAAAACTGACAAAATCTCCAATCATATATTTCCTCTCAAAGCATAATAGAGCAAACGATTTCCGAAAGTGTCAAAGCAGATGATTAATTACTAGTTGGTTCAAAATATTAGGGCTTTGTTACAAAAAGTAGCATTGTGTTACCCTATTATATTAGTAAAAAAGTCACATAACTCTGCTTAAGTCCAACCCTCGTTAAAATTGAAATGGAATAAATGGTCTAAAAATTGAGAGCCAAAGAACCAACGGTCGTTATTTAAGAATAAAATATCATTCCAGTTGCTCACACCAGATTTAATTCTATAATGACATTGATGTGTTGATGCAATTTTCCCTATGCCCAATTAAAAGTTTCAAAAATTACAACATTTGTATTTTGAGTTATAAATTTGATCCGTAATGTTTATAATTTTGCAATTCCAGTAGTTCAAAAATTGAAGTTTATCAATCTCCCTTTTAATTCTTCGGCTAATTTTGTCAGTAGAAGGCAATTTCAGTTTTGGCTCTTTTACCCACGAACCGGGCCGAACAGCGGCATCTATAAAATTAGTTAGGACTACAAAATCATCATCGGTTTTAATGAAGAAATTACAAATTCGATTTTTGAAGATCTTACAACATGTCTGAAACGCTGTATCTGTTGAATCCTAATGAAACAAGATTTGAAAAGTCACTGGGACTATTAACATCCAAGTTTGTCTCTTTATTACAAGAAGCTAGTGATGGAATAGTTGATTTAAAGTCGGTATGTTTATGCTAACGATCTAATGACCTTAAGCATTTGGAATATAGCCAAGTAACATTTGGAGAACAAAAATCAGTGGACTAAATATATGCAATTCAAGCTATAACTTGAAGATTTGGCTTAAAGACCCTGACATAGCATAATAGTTGACCACATAGCATAATAGTTGATAATCAAATATGCCAATGGGAAATTTTAATAGTAAAATAACCAATATAGATGCAAAATGTTGGCTGTTTTTTTTTTAAATAACCTTTAATCAAGAAATATATACTAGATTCCATAACTGACATACGTTTAAAAAAGATGTTTTTCAGTATTTTCATTAGAAAAGGCCAATTCCGAAACCCTAGGCCTAGATTAAAAAAAATACCTCTTCTTACAGCCCAATATAATTAGAAAATCCTTTCCCCTGTGCACTGCCATTATAATTATATCCTTGACCCCTAATTTTCCCTCCTGAAAAAATTTACATATCCTAAATTCCATTCTTACAAGTTTTCCTCTCATTTATAGGCCTATGCCAAATCCTCAAATATCCATATTCTGTTTGGTGTATTCTTGTATTTCCATTGGAGAGACTAGAGTGAGTCTAAAACAAGTGCTTAGGAATAATTATATTAAATAAAATTTTTCAGAAATAAACCTTATTATAATTAGTTTAAATATAGCCCTTGAATAAAATCACACATTAGGACTCCTCAGAAGGAACATAAATAAGGTAAAAAGTTGTATCATTAGGTTCCTTATTTTGTGTTCTTATTAAATATCATATTTACAATTCTGACACTTTACCCCCCCCCCCTCCTTGTGGTCTCAGATATAGCCCTTGGATGTATGCAAAGCCAAAAGAAAGCACTAAAAAAATGAAATAATTACTTTGTAAGATATGCCATGTTTCTATTAATCATGTTTCCTTCTAGTACTATCCACATTCTATGAAAATTGTTTCAAATATTTTACATGCATTTCTTTTGTAGTTATTAAAGTAAAACTGAATTTCATCAAATAAAGACCAGAGTTACCTATTATTTGACTTAGTCTATTATGAAAAGAAAAACAACAAGTAATTATGTCACTAGTGGCTAAGAACACAATCTAGGATGGGTATTTGTATAACATAATTATGGTATTCAACAAGAGCATAAAATAAGGAACTTAAAGGTATTATTTCTATCTCATTAAAATGTTTCTTTCAAAGGAATCCCTAATTTAGAAAATTACTGTCCAAGACTATATAGAAAAGTTCCTTTTTTGTATCAACTTGGTGAATCACCGCTTTAAAAAAAAAACATTAAGAAAAGTTTTCAGAAATCAGCTCAAATATTAAGTCTGAAAGCTTTATGGTAACAATTAGGACCAGGGACACATTTGAAGGGAATCCCAAAAATTATGGAAACTACTTTAAAACAAATTTTAATACTTACTTATTTCAAAAGTAAAACAGTTCAAAATAGGGATGAAACCTTTTAATTGACAGTGAATATATATAAAAATTATTTACTGGATATTTTGAACACATATACAATGTTCATCATCAGTAGTAAAACTAGCAGTGGAATGCTGGTAAAAAGACTATTTCTCCTAAAAAACCAAAGAACATTTACTCAGCTCATAAATTGGTAAAAAAAATGCAGGTAAAAAACCCCCAACCCTCTTCCAATGAAATGTTTTAGTTAACTCCCCTGACAAAAATTCTTTTAATTCTCCCCCTCCCCTCTGAAAAATCCTGGATACAGCTAGGCATGTACTACAATGATGGGACAATTTTTAGTCCCAACACCTGTAATAAATTAAACAAATTCATAGTTTAACAGTGCTTGAAGAATTATTTAGAAACAAGTCTTAATTGCTTCACAAAAAGGAAGTATGTCATTACTAACACAAAATGTGTGTTCTAAGACAAAATTTTGGAAGTATGTAAGAGTGAACCAAGTTTTAAAATTGCCATCATCTACTTCCTTTATAGATCCTAAAACTCTTTCACATATAGATGATAATTATGAAAAATCACAACTTTTCAATAAGGTGTTTAGTTCAGTTTTCACACCAACACATGCTCAATTTAATCCTCCAGATTTAACAAAAAAAAATTGATGATTCAGATTTTATGGTCCAGCTGCTATATCAAACACTCCATGATCCTGGAAAGATGACATATACTGATGGATTGTCAAACATGATATTATGCAAACTTGCATCAGTGCTGGCTGAACCATTCACATATCTGTTTAAATCTTTGCCTCTTGTCTGGTGAATGTCCTTCAGCTTGGAAAAAGATCAATCATTAGGCCATTGTACAAGAATGGTTCAAAGTCCCATTTTAAAAATTACTGACTGATTTCAAATACATCTCTCTTTTCCCATGTAATGGAGAATGTTCTGGTTAGCAGAATCCAGAAAATTTTGAAGAAAATGACATATGGCATTCAGCTCAGCATGGGTTCCATAAAAAGCATTCTTGTAACATGCAACTTCTGGAGGTGATTAATGATTTTCTATTGATGGCAGATAATGGTTTTCTGTTTGAATATACTTATATTGACTTCTCCAAAGTATTTGACAAAATTTCCATCCCACTTCTGATTAAGAAATATCAACTATACAGTACTGGCCAATGAACTGAAGCATGTATAGCAGATTATTTTACAAACAGAACCAAAGAGGTTGCAATAGGTGCTGCTTTGTCATCACCTGTGTTTGTCGTAAGCAGACTTCCTCATTGCAGTTGTTTTGGGCTGGTACTCTTTTGCCCTTTATCAATGATTCACCATGTGTTGTTAAAAATTCTACCATAAAAATGTTTGTGGATGACATGAAAGTTTACTGGTCAGTCATGAGTGAATTGAGATTTCTTTACTTCAACAGGATTTGGATGCTCTGCACTGGTGGGGTAGAGTGTATGCATTGGCACTGTTTCTGTTTTTGAGAAAAACAGTTAGAAAAAAAACAGAACAGAAACAGAAACAGGTCAAACAAAAACAGGTGACCTGTTTCTGTAATCTGTTCTGTTTTTCGAAAAAACAGAAAACAGCTGTTTTTTTCAAAAAACGGCTGTTTTAACAGCTGTTTTTTCTGTTTTTTCCTTACTTCTTCTATTTCTAATAGGAAAGAAAACATCTTCTTGTTAAATCTTTTAGTTGCATACAAAAGATGAGCAACTTCGTGTAATTTAACACACTAGCGTATTTTTAGGGGGGGGGAAATTTGGCAAAATTTGTCATAAAATGTGTCCAATTGGGTGCAATTTTACCAAAAATTCTTAGGCCTAACAGCCAAATTGCATTTATTCTCAAATTCTTTGTCACTCATTTATTATAAAAGATTGTCGAAAAAAAAAATCGATTCTGACTCCAGAAGTTGAACTGATCCGTTACCTTGCAGAAAAGCATCACCTTAATTAGACTACAAACAAGAGGCAGAAGGACAACAGAATGGAGAGGGGAGAGGGAAAAATAGCAAGACCTCTTACATTAATGATGTATAGTTTTATTTTCAAGTTTCCCTTAACTTCTCCAACCATAGAATTCAGAAAGCTTTTCTGTAAGAGCCAACAGTAAGGCAAAGAAACAAAAATTTTCGTCCCCTAAATCCTGCCTAAGCCGGGGACAAAAATTTTTACATTTCTTTTGTTTTCTCGTACTTGCTTGACATTACTAAGATTTTTCTACATTCAATAAGAATAGCAGACTTATATACCACGGTTGTAAAAAAATCTATAGCCCCCACTCTTTATAGGCTACTGGTACTTATGACCTTTAGGTGGGACGACCTTTTGGTGGGCTAAGTAAACATATGAGGGACTGTCTTGCTGCCACTCTTTCTTCTAAAGTCATTCGTTCATATGTACAAGGATCAAGATAAGCTGCACGCTGGTAGAGCTCCAACTTGAATCTAGGATTTTGCACAAAATACTTTTTAACTGCATAAGGAGCTGATCCTTCAGGCGATTCTCAAGTAGCCTCTTCGATCTCGCTTCACAGAAGCTCACCAATCCCTTGATCAGCATGTATGCTTTGCTTGAAGTGGTGTAAGTGGACCCACTAGCCAGTTCAGTGGCCTCTTCAAAAGGGCTCAAACAACTTGTTGTACATTCTAAAAGTGACCAGTCTTGCTCAGTAAGTTCCAGTTCTCTAATTTTATCATTGCAACCATTTACATCATAAAATTTCTGTAGAGCAGATTTTCTGTGTAACATGGAACTAATCATCACATAAGTGCTATTCCAATGCACTTTCATATCATGAGAGATGTGACCACTTAGTCCTTTTTCTTTGCAAAGCCCTTCAAAGAGGTTGTGTTGAATATTTGACTTTTTTTAGCAGCTTGAGTGTCCAATGCAACTTTTTGAGTGCACCATTGAGTGAGACTGAGTCTTCAATTTCAGTAAAATCATTTGCACCACTGGCCCATTCAGTTTCTGTGTCAGAGTCATACTCTTCCAAGTCACATACATCTGAAGCAGTGTCAACAATGTCTGAATCTATGATATCAGGAAGGTCATCTTCTGTCAGACCAATCTCTGAGGAACATTGCTCTCTACTAGTGCCTTGTTTGGGTTCATCATCTGAATAATATTCCGGTGTTTGCTCTACATCAAATTCATTTCTCCCTAAAATTTGAGGCCATTTGTGACACTGAGGTGGAGGCAGTGGCCAAAGCAAGATGAACGTTCAATTCCACCAATTTGACAAGCTTTTACAATGCTTGAGCCAGAATCAGTTACAACACAGAACAATTTGTCTTCAAGTTCAAATTTCTTCAGGGCTACTATGATTGCTACAAGTATATTTGCTGCTGTATGCTGAACCTTGAGATGCTTAAAGTGCAAGATGCAACTGTGAACTACCCATTTTCCACTGACTAGCTTGGGGTAATGTACTGTCACTGCCAAGTATCCTCCCCCTGTATATGACCAGCAGTCAAATGTTATAGATACCTTTAGTGCATGATTCATATCCAATTTCAGTTTCAACAGTTTCTTTTTCTTTGCTTGAAACACATGCCTTTTTATGGTATGACCTGATGGAGGCAAAATACCGCCTGTCAAGGAGTGTATCAGTCAACGCATGGCTTGCATGTCAAAAAATGGAAAGTGGTAACTTGTCTACAAGTACTGTTCTTACACACTGTTTTGTCAATTTAAGTTGACTTGAGCGGTTGCACAACATCAGAGAACAGATATCTCTAGTTCCTTTTCTAGAGAAAGAAAAATTGCTCTTTTTGTTCTTTGGCTGTTCTTCAGCTATCCCACATCCTGGTAATGAACCCTGTAATGTACGACAAACAACAGCTTCTGGGCCATTGGCAACATTATCCATGTCTTGCCGTGCTGGTGCAGTAGAGGCAGATGACTGTACTTTCACCTTAATCTTATGAACATTTTCCAGGTGATTGACAAAATGAGTTGAAGAACCTCCACTAGCCTTGATAGTCTTTTTGCAAACCTTGCAGGTATGCTGCATTTGTCTTTCACACCATAATTAGCCCAAACTGGCTTTTTCCTTATGATTTTAGGTAAAACTTCTACCTGTTCATCAGAGGGAATATCCATGACAGTTTTGCAGTAGTACCTGAAAGTCATTTGAATCAGTTTTTTTTTTAAATTACAGACAGGCATTTGTCCTACAAGAATCCTGATACACCCAGTCAGGGTGACTAATTTTTGCATACAATGTAGTTATTGACAATGTTGTGATGATTCTTTTGAAAAAAAAATTGAAAAGAAAAATCAATGTGATATTTGAATTTTGCATGTCCAACTGTGTGGTACTAGGGATAAAATAAGTCTGAGTTACAGCATAGTACAAAAAAGAAAAAAAGGAAGAAGTTAAATGGGCTTGTGCTGTATCTGGAATGAGCTGACTGATAACAATAGGCATGGAACCCTCACGCCTACAAAAGTTCAAATAGACTAGCATGGCTAGTCTAATTTAACTGTTCATAATTTTTACTTTTAGGATGCTTGCTCCAGCGCACAAAATTAAACGAAGGAAGGACTAATTTTTGAATACAATGTAGTTATCGACAATATTGTGATGATTCTTTTGAAAAAAAAAAATCAATGTGATATTTGAATTCTGCATGTCCAATTGTGTGGTACTAGGGATAAAATAAGTCTGAGTTACAGCATAGTACAAAAAAGGAAGAAGTTAAATGGGCTTGTGCTGTATCTGGAATGAGCTGACTGATAACAATCAGCCTAGAACCCTCATGCATACAAAAGTTCAAATAGACTAGCATGGCTGGTCTAATTTAACTATTCATAATTTTTACCTTTAGGATGCTTGCTCCAGCACACAAAATTAGACGAAGGTTAGCAAGGAAATCGAGCTTCTAGTTTAGATGTCGCTATGATTTCACCTGAATATCAAGGAAATTATTCTTCTTGTTGACAAAGGACGATTTCGGTATCATACCCGCTAGATAGCGCGGCATTAAAAAAAAACAGGAAACAGATAAAAAAAACAGAAACGAAAAAAAAAAAACAAATGAAAAAAAAAAACAGAACAGAAACAGAAACAGGTCAAACAAAAACAGGTAGCCTGTTTCTGTTTTCTGTTCTGTTTTTTGTAAAAACAGAAACAGGCAAGAAAAAACAGAAACAGTGCAGATGCTTAGTAGAGTGTACTCTATGTTCATTAATAAAACGTTTAATTAATAAATGTTTATTATAATAAACATTTAATTAATGTTTATTTAATATTACTTAATTAATATTACTATGTTTAATTAATAAAGTGCAATGCTGTGCACTATTTTCATTGACTCCCTCAGCATTACCAAAACATATGTTTTGCATTACCAAAACATAGTTAGAAGCCAAACACCAAAGAATTACCAAAACATAATTAGAAGCCAAACACCAAAGCATTACCAAAACATATGTTTATACATATGTATGTTTTGACATTGACTCCCTCAACATTACCAAAACATAATTAGAAGCCAAACACCAAAGCATTACCAAAACATATGTTTATACATATGTATGTTTTGACATTGACTCCCTCAGCATTACCAAAACACAATTAGAAGCCAAACACCAAAGCATTACCAAAACATATGTTTTGCCTTACCAAATCATAATTAGAAGCCGAACACCAAAGCATTACCAAAACATATGTTTATGCTTCTGTATGTTTTGACATTGACTCCCTCAGCATTACCATTACTTTGCTGATGGTAAATCAATTTCAGGCAGGGAGTATGTTTGAGAGCTTAGGGTTTGCTTTGAGTCCAGTCTCAAATTTGATAAACATGTATCAAATATCACCCATGGGCAAAATACCAATTATTACATCTAAAGTGTACATTCTCTAAGTTTCATCTTTGCTCATTGATTCCACTTTATGCATCTACTGTACATCCAATGCTTGATTATTGCTGATCAGTATGGTATCCCATTAATAAGAGAGATAGAAAAAGAGTTGAGAAAATCCAATGTATGGCCACAAAACTCATACCTTACCTGAGTCATTTACCATACCACTAGAGAATGCAGAGACTACAGTTGCCCAATCTTCAGTTCCGACATGATAGAGCTCACCTAATTAATACATTCTCCATTGTTAGGGACATTGCTAATACCACTACAACTCACTTTTACAGAAAACAGTAGTGTCCATCAACACCAAGACAGAATATACCAACCATGTCTACAGAAAAGATTAGGCCAAAACTCTTTGTCTAGCCAAGTGTGGAAGACTTGGAAAGCACTTCCATTGGAAACAGTTGCAATTATCACAGTCCAGTCTTTCAAAAGCAGTTTAGCCTCTACAGATTTCTGTACTAGGTCTTATAATGATCTGTTTTCAAAATATTTTTATTTTGTTGTATCAGTTGTTTTTGTGATCTGTATGTTTTCATAGAGTGTGTTATTTTCATAGAGTTGTATGTTTATGTTATCTTGTCTTAGAGTTTGTTTCAGTGCTGTCATAATTTGTTATAATGTTTAGTGTGACAAGCTTGGTAAAGCCTACTGCATTTTGGAATTAATAAAATAAACAAACATAATTGTTTTGGGCCAAAGAAAGAAATAATAAAAATTTTAGAGTTTTAGAATTTGCAGCACAACCTCCATAAAGGTCAGTTTTTATTTGCTATTCATTGTTATCTTTGCTTGTTTAAGTGTAATTTTTTGTTCATAATTCTTTCTTCTTAATTGGATCTTATTACCCTTTGATTAAATTTGTTTTTGCTGTTGTCCAGAATATAGTTTGTTTAATTTAATTGTGTCATTGTAAAAGAAATTTTAACCAGAATTTGAAGTGTCCAGAGTGCAGTCATGCCCAGAAAGGGATTATTTACCCCATACCATCTTGAATTTGATTAACTCTTGAAACAATATGGACAAAAAAAACCCCATCAAAATCAGTAATGGAACTGTATAAAAAATGCACAAGAAAAGGGAAATCTTCAGATACTAATTACCCTTTGAATACTTTTCAGCTCCAGAAGGGAAAGGTGAAGTTTCTGAATAATTTCTTACAACAAAAAAAAGCTCACTCAAAATATTGTACTAATCTAAAAGATAAATTCTAAATAAGCAAAATTACAATGGACAATGAAACCAAACTGAAAACAAGCTTAAATAACCTAAGAGGTTATGGCAGCAGACTTCAAGTAAGGAGGAGGAGGCAGCAGACTTCAAGTAAGGAGGAGGAGACAGCAGACTTCAAGTAAGGAGGAGGAGGTAACAGACTTCAAGTAAGGAGGAGGAGGCAGCAGACTTCAAAGTAAGGAGGAGAAGATAGCAGACTTCAAGTAAGGAGGAGGAGGCAGCAGACTTTCAGACTATTCACCTGAGTGAATAGTAACCAACACCCTAGAAAAGGAGTTTTGATAATAATATGTACAGCAAAAGGATCAAACTTTTATCTGGATCCCAAATATATTTTAAATATATTAACTTTAATATATTTAAATATATTAAATTTGATAATTAAAAACACAAAATATTTAAAATATATTTTAAATAAAACCCTAAGGGGTTGTATTGAACCAATATTCCTACAACATTGGGAGAAAGCTTATTTGAATGGAAACTCCAAGTTCTATTGTGATTTTGAAGTAGCTAAAAGATTGTATCACAGAAAAGTGGTGGTTTCCACTGTTTTGCAGCAAAAAACTAGTCTTTTCTCAAACAGGGCCTAGAAGTTATTGTTAGAAAATTCTGGGATAGCCAATAGACCTAAAATTCTCAAAAAACTGTGTTGAATTTTCCAGTTTCAGAAGTAGTAATGCTGAGTAGTGACACAATTGTTCCTAAAGAGCCACATTATTCTAACAGAGGAAACAGTTAATATAGACTCTTATTCTAGAGCTTTATTTAAATAAGTTGACGAACTTGATGTTTGCTAAAACGTGTACTTTGGAGCATAGTTGCACATTAGCTATTATGGAGCCAGTTGGCCATTGTGTAGGTGGAAGTGTACTTGATCCTCCTAAAAGTTTATTATTCTATTCAAACTTTCGAACTCTTAGTGATTCTTCAGATAAATATAGAAGAAGGTCTAAGGAGGAGGCATAAATTAATATTAAATCTCCCTTTATTGGGATTAAAAATAAATATAGGTGTAGGATGATAACTCCCTTCTTATTGCAGAGAGAACAAAAAAAAGGTGGTGGAAAAAAAAAGAAAAACAAGGGGTTCACCACTTGTTAGTACCTTGCTCTTTACACTAAAGCTTAAATTTTGTCCCAATTCCTTAAGAATGACCCCTGAATCACAAAGCCATAGAATAAATAGTTGAAATTAGTAAAAATACTTAAGCGTAAAGAGCGATGTATTAGGAGGAGATGGACCCCTCATATGTGTAATAATTTCTTTTCGTTTTAAGTTTTAATGCTGCTCCTTACTTTCAGTTGAAAAAACTTTTTCATATTTATTTTTCATTGTTTTTTTTAATAATGCTAGAAAATCCTGTGTTCTGTTCATTGAAATTTTATTCCCCCCATGACAAATTCCTGCATGGAAAGTTCCCCCAACATATCCCCCTCTTCTCAACCCCTCCCCCAACCAAAAAATCACCCTGAAAACATCTGTACACTTCCCAATAACCATTACCATATGTAAGCACTGGTCAAAGTTTGTAACTTGTAGCCCCTCCCATGGGGACTGTGGGGGAGTAAGTTGTCCCCAAAGACATAGTTATAAGGTTTTTCAACTATGCTAAATACAATGGCTCTTTCAGAATTTTGATCCAGTGACTTGGGGAAAATAATTAGTGTGGGAGGGGGCCTGGGTGCTCTACAGTTTTTTTATCACTTAAAAAGAGCACTAGAACTTTTCATTTCCGTTTGAATGAGCCCTCTTGCAACATTCTAGGACCACTGGTTCAATATGACTTTCCCTGAGAAAACAACAAACAAACAAATAAACTCGCATCCATGATCTCTGATACGCTTAATCTGATGGTGTGATTTTCGTTAAGATTCTATGACTTAGGGGGTGTTTCCCCCTATTTTCTAAAATAAGGCAAATTTTTTCAGGCTCGTAACTTTTGATGGGTAGAACTAAACTTGATGAAACTTATATATTTGAGATCAGCATTAAAATGCGATTCTTTTGATGTAGCTATTGGTATCAAAATTCCGTTTTTTAGAAGTTTGGTTACTATTGAGCCGGGTTGTTCCTTATTACAGTTTGTTACCACAAACTGTTTGAGAAATTTCCCAGTGTTATCACTTTGTCAGTTCTGGCTGCCATGTCTGATTGGTTGTGAAATTTTGAAGATCTTTGGTTATTTTAAGCATAATTTTGATGGAGTATCTTTCAACTCTGGTCCAAAGGAAAAGCAAACTGAAAATTTGAACGATTTACATCTTATATAACCTGATTTCTAAACACCCCAGTGATCTGGACAGTCCAGATTGCACCAAAAAATGATAACTAAATATTGCCCATGTAAGGACAAGGCAGTTCAAATTCTGTAAATAGTTTTGGACTAACTTCTAGGATTAGTTGACTTTAGTATTGAATCTTCCATTGAACATTATAACAGAAGTTGCAAGATTAGTTTGTGACTTGTTACTAAAATTACTATCATAAAATATAATTTGTGACTAGTTAACTAGTTGCACTGCTTAACTAGTTGTATTTGATTGCTGGAAGATAGATGCAAAGGCTTTGTCTTAAATATTATAAAGATTGACATTTATAAATGATAAGCTAATTTATAGATACCCCTGTAGGGTAGCCACCCTAAATTGCAGAAAACAAAGGTAAACTGAATATTTGCCCACTGAATGTTTGACAATCTTTTGTTGACTAACATAAAAATTGAGTTATGGTCATAATATGTATAAATGTGTTTTAGGCTGTAGAAATCTTAGAAGTAAGACAGAAAAGACGAATATATGACATAACAAATGTCTTAGAAGGAATTGGACTCATAGAGAAGATCAGTAAAAATAGTGTCAAATGGAAGTAAGTTCTTTTATTTTGTACCGTTTTTGTTTTGTGATTCTTTCTAACATGTATAGTAGGCTGTACCTTCATCTGACTTTTTTTTATCTTTTTCTACGTGTTTCTATATCTGAGTTATACCATAATTCTGTATTGGATATCCTAAAAGCCATAGCCCATTTTTCTTTATGAAATTGAATGTTTGAAATTCTTATCGGCATACTTATTTGCCACAAAGAGAATTAAAACCTGATTGCTTTTGGGCCTCATTCCTCTTTTATCAGGGCACAGGTACCTCTAAAAAATTCCAAAGATTATTCATGTGTTACCAGCGAACCCTTTTTCACCAGTGCTATCTTATCATTCAGTATCTACTACCAGAATACTAAATTTTCTTAGTATTTCTCTGTGAAACAACAACGTTTTAGACAGTTTTGTTTGGTAGGTAATTCACTCATGACCTATGCTTTGGATTCATGTACCTTTCTGAATTTAAGGAATAGAGTTAAGAGTAAGAGTTTGAATGAACTGTACTTAAGTCCTTTCTGAATTTAAGGGATGAACTGTACTTAAGCTCTCGCCTAACACCTCTCTTAAGCTTAAGGATTTGATCAAATAAGAATAGATTAGTCCGCTTTTTTAAGGTTGCCTAAACTGGGTCAGAAAACTGAGGAGCTGATATAGTCTTTTCCTAGAAAAATTTGAAGTTGGTACCAACCTTTTGATTATTGTAAAGAGAAAAAAGAAATAAAATTCAATGATTGTATTAGAATTAATAAGAAATGGGTTTGATATCATTTTGAATTTGGACATCCAACCTATACTGCAAGTGTGAATACAAAATCTTTAGAATGGTGGTTCCTGATCGATTTTGGGCCATACTCCAAATAGAAACTTCAAAAACTCTTATGCCCCCCTCTGTAATATTAAAATTTTGCTGTTCAACTTTCATGTTCATTCACCTGAAGGAAGCTTAAAGGGCCATTAACTAGGTATCTTTTTTGGGTTGTCCTCTAGGTATATTTTATGCAGCACCTTTTCTACAATGTAGCGCCTTTTCTACAACGCAGCACCTTTTCTACAATGTAGCACCTTTTCTACAATGTGTAACGTCATTGAAGTACTATCATGTGTCTTTTTTGCTCTTTAAATGGATTGAATGTGATTTCATTTAAATGAATTTTTTTTTCAAAATTAAGGCTCTAAAGTATGATCATCCAAAGGTTGCATGTCCTGCCCATGATCCATAAAATGTTGTCATGCCCCACCAGTGGGGCCTACACTTCACGTTGGGTATAACAGCTTTAGAAGAATGTTACAATACTTCTTTTTGGTGTCTGATGTCTAAAAATGCATTTTAATACATTTTTACATATTTGTACATTTTTATCCATTTTATATATATTTTTTGCGTTTTTTTTTGTATTTTTATTTATATTATACATTTTTATTATAAAAATAATTATATTATTTTTTTAATGTAATTTTATAAATTGTTATACACAGTATAAAATGCATTTTATACATTTTTGTATATATTTGTCTGATTTTTCTAAAGATTGAAGGTTTTAGATTGTTATTATTGATAATTATCTCCCCTTATATGTAGACAGGACAACAGAGTTCATAGTCTTCTTGAGGTCAATCAGGAGTACCAAACGGGCATGGAAATAATCACATGAGAAGTATTTCTTCCAATGTCTCACATCAAAATATAAGTCAAACATGTGGTTTTGAGTGTCAACTTGGTATTAACCTTTCAATTCTTGTAAACAGGAGGAGGAAATGAAATTGAATTAGTACACTAGAATAATAATCAAAAAGGAGTTTAATGTCTCTTAGAATTTGGATAGCCAGTCCGCGTTTCAAGTATGAATACAAAACCCTTTAGAAAAATGTTGTAATTTCTCCTTTTGGGTGCTAATGTGGCCTCTAGAGCAGGGGTTCAGTTTCAGTTTTGAGTTTGGGGTGATATAAAGAATATGACAACAAAATTGTTCAGTTCGCTGAGAAATGCTGAAACATAAGCTAAATTAAACTAAAATATAAGCTAAATCCTAAGGTGTCGGCACTGGGTGTGCTGACACCTTGTAATTTAGCTTATGTTTTTAGGGAAGACAAGTGTCATCTCTCTAGATTTTTTGGCCCATCTTGTTTTTTAGGCATATTCATAGAAAAAATGAAAAAAAAAAAACGAAAATTGTCCCCTATAGTGTTAAAGAAATAATAGTTTTTTTTTTGTTTTCATTAAGAAAAATTGAGAATACCCCTTCCTTCCCCTGCATTTTCGTGAATTAGGGCCACAGCATTTTCTTTAGCTCATTGAACCTATTTTTAATATTCTTTTTTCTAGAGGTGGCAGTGCGTCAACAAATACAGAAGAATTATCCTTCAGAGTTCTCAAACTAAGGGCTGAAATTGCCAATTTGGAAGCATTTGAAAAGATACTAGATCTTCAGAAGAGTGTGAGTTTGAGCACCCCATCATTATTTGTAGGTCTAGATGCCAGGTTTTAGAATAGGAACTTGACTGAAATTGATCCTTTGAGTGCAAGATGAACAATTTAAATAAAAGGAGAAAAAAATTTGGCAAAAAAGAAATCGTTGTAGGCTGAACCTTGGTCCTCTCATTGAAAGATTTTTCGTAGTCTAGCCCATTTAGGATATTATTTGTGCATTTCCATGGTGTGGGTAGCTCAGGTTAGCTAGGTCACAGGGGTAGATGACTCTTTTCTATTAAAAAGTCGTTAGATCCCCAAGAGAGCACAAATTAGGAGCTCTTATTATTACTACTACTACTAACAACTACGCAGCACCAAGCCGCCCGAGGCCAACACAGCTACGCACGCTCCTCTCCCATCCCAATCTATTCAAAGCCTCCCAAGAAGCTCCTATTTCTTTTAAATCTTTCTTTATGACATCTTCCCACCCCTGCCGCGGACGATTTGCTTTCCGTTTAGCCCTAGACGGTTGGCCGAAGGGACAATCTTTCGTAATCTGTCTTCCTTCATCTGCAGAACTTGCCCTAGCCATCTCAACCTTTCTTTCATTATAGCCCTAGAAAGCGGGATTGAACCACATTTTTCATATAGCCTACTGTTTGAAATATGATCAGTCAGCCGGGTGCCCAGAACAATCCGTAGGCAATTTCTCTGGAAAACATCTAGCAAATCTTCATCCGCGTTTTGGAGCTCCCATGCTTTAGAGCCATATTAACCACTGTCATCACTGTAGCTTCTAATATTCTAATTTGGTTTATAGACATATCTTCCTATTGTTTTCAAACTTTTTTTGACTGTAAAAAAAAACACCCTGGGCCTTGGCTTTCTACTTTTAACATCTTCACTGCTCCCACCATCATTATTAATAATACTATAAAAGTAAGTGAAGCTGTCCACCTGATCAATATTTGCGTTATCCAACGTCACCTTTTCATCTTCACTTGGTCCTAGCGTTAGTGACTTAGTATTCTTAACATTAATTTTCAGACCTATTCTAGCGCTCTGAACTTGCAAAACCTCTAAAAGTTCATTCATTTTGCTCAGCCTTTCATCTAGGATACTTAAATCATCAGCACTAAGTCCAGGAGATTTTTTCCTCCCCATTTGATTCCGTGGTCCCCAATGCCTTTCCTGTGCCTCTTAAGAAAATATCCATCAAAATGATCCATGTAAGAGGGGATAGAACCCAACCCTGCTTAACTCCTGATATAATTGAAAACCAGCTGCTAACCTCATTTCCTACCTTATTGTTATTGTTGTACATATCACTAATGTATTTGTCTGGTGTAGGTCTGGTAAGACCTTCGGTAAAGCTCTTCTATCAACAGAATCGAGCGCTTTCTCATAATCTATGAGCCTGAGGACGAAAGGTGTTTGATAACTCAGGCACTTCTCCATTATTAACCTAAGAGTGAAAATTTGGTCAACACGTCCTTTACCTTTCTAAACTGCACTGTTCTTCTCTTAAAACTTTGTCTATAGCATCTCTCAGCCTAAAATGTATCCTATTACTAAGTAATTTGCTCCCTAGAGAGACCAGACTAATGTCTTGATAATTTCCACACTCATTCTTACCACGTTTCTTATTCAGTGGTTTAATTTAAGCTTTCCTAAAGTGGCTAGGTACTTCCCCTTTTTCAAAATCCTATTCATAATCGACAGTAATCTTCAAAGCCACCATATTTAAGAAACTCGTAAGCATATATTTCTCTATTTTTGGAAGGTGTACGATATTTTGCTGAAGTGACTTGTTATAAACTTCACTGTAATTAGGGGGAAATATGCTTATTTTTACATCATATGGTGTTGAAACACATAATTTATTCGTGATTTCCTATGTCGTTGGAGAGGAAATATGACTGTAAATACTTACAATGTAAATTTTTGATCCAGGAAGCACACAAAAATGCATTTTTTTATTTTTGATATAGTTCCAACTTCTTACCAGACGAAATTTTCTTAGCTAAGTTGGCATGCACCCCAGGGGGTAGTATAAAAGATCTTTGGATGATTCAATTAGAATGTCTAAAAAACTAATGTACTACTTCGTTCCTGATGAATTATACCGTTTGCATTATGAGAGGGGAGGGTCTTCTTCCTATTCCTGTGAGACCCTTTCCATAATGCTGCTATTGCCTCCCTCTAATGGTTGACTTGTAAACACCAATGCGGTACTCATGTGAGTAAAGTTTTTGCAAAAATACTGAAGTATGTTTTAAAAGGGGTGCAAGACAGTTTTATGAAATTCAGAGGGTTCTGGCAATCTTGTAAATTTACGTAGTGTGAATATACAAGCAGATTTGATTCAATGGTCCTATGTAAAATATTTTTGTGTCTGCCTGATTTGGTGTTGTACCCTTACTTTCATATTTGTGTAGCCGTAGTACGGTTATGGTCAAACTTGAAAATGGTATTTCAGTTGGTCTATCCGTCGTACTGAGGACTCAGACAAGGTTTTTGTCTGAGTCTTTTAACAAATTGCGTTTTTTACGAATGTTGTTATTTAGCACTCGTTTATCAAATTTACTGCTAAGAAACTGTTTATTTTGGAGTTCATTTTTGTATTTTTTTTCTTTTTCCTTACTCTTTTTTTTTACCTTTGTTAGTGGGTAAAAATAAACTTATCCTATAGAACCATTTCTGCCACAATACAACAACTTGGGCCAAGTGGGGATAAGATTCCAGTGAGTGAAAATTTTGAGATTACTTTCCATATGAAACTATCATGTACGATGAAAATACCCCCCCCCCCCTCCTAAAATCCTAATTTTTTTTAAAGCAATTTCTCCTATGATCTGTTCTCCTATGAACGCTTCAGATAAAGCTTTTCAATCCACATTTCAATTTTTTGAAGTACGTACTCCAACCTTCCCCCTTCAAATGGCATTGAACTTGGATGACTTGGGACAAGCTGTGTTTTGGGCTTAATAAGTTCCATGTATTTTTGTCTTAATATTCGTGTGCAGAAATGCAAATCTTGGGCTGTATAAGATGGCAAACGTTCTTAGAGACATAGCCAAGAAGTAAACATGCCATTCTATTCCTCGTTTGATACTTTGCCTGAATACTATTAACTGTTCCTCTCAAAAATATCGACGGTTAAGTTAGAAGAAAATTATTCGGTAGAAGGATTTATTCAAAACAAACCATATTGTAGGTGCCGAGGCTAAAGTTTTGCTCAAACTTGAACCTTGCTAGCCATCATCGTTTTGGGTCAATCTATCCTGTTTATAAAAGAGACGCCAAATTACGATCAATAGACGGTAATTAGAGACACTTATGTCAGGCTAAACATGGGTGTGAATCAGACTTAAATAAATCACTTTCCCGACAAACTTTGGTTAATCCTTCAGAGAAAGTTGTTGATGTAGGTGAACGAAGCTTTCCAAGAATTTCAGGAATGATATGTGAGGTAATTTTCTCCACCTAGCTCTACGATTTAGTCTCCACCTAGTTATTTTAAACATAGAAAAATGTTTGGTGTACGTATCGGGACTGATTTTTTTTTTCTTTCTCGTTTTTTTTATACTATGCCTATTTAAATACATTCAAATTTGTGTTTTCCAGTGGATGACGCAGAGTCTGAAAAATATTACAGAAGAAAGAGATAATGTACCATTTGCCTATTTAACTCATAACGATGTATGTGAAGCATTTCCAGAAGATACTATTCTAACAGTCCAAGCGCCACCTTCAGCTTCCTTACAAGTTCCCATTCAAAGTGAGGTAAGTGATAGTCCTTCTGCTCCAGTTTTAGAAATGATTCTATCTGCCAGGTTACTATATTTTAGTTGTTTGGCATCACCTTACTTAATATTCAGCACCACCTAACCCCCTTGCTGCAGTCTGCATTTGGCAACCATATTTTAGTTGTTTGGCATCACCTTACTTAATATTCAGCACCACCTAACCTCTTGCTGCAGTCTGCATTTGGCAACTATATTTTAGTTGTTTGGCATCACCTTACTTAATATTCAGCACCACCTAACCTCTTGCTGGAGTCTGCATTTGGCAACTATATTTTAGTTGTTTGGCATCACCTTACTTAATATTCAGCACCACCTAACCTCTTGCTGCAGTCTGCATTTGGCAACTATATTTTAGTTGTTTGGCATCACCTTACTTAATATTCAGCACCACCTAACCTCTTGCTGCAGTCTGCATTTGGCAACCATATTTTAGTTGTTTGGCATCACCTTACTTAATATTCAGCACCACCTAACCTCTTGCTGCAGTCTGTATTTGACAAGTATATTTTAGTTGTTTGGCATCACCTTACTTAATATTCAGCACCACCTAACCTCTTGCTGCAGTCTGCATTTGGCAACCATATTTTAGTTGTTTGGCATCACCTTACTTAATATTTAGCACCACCTAACCTCTTGCTGCAGTCTGCATTTGGCAACTATATTTTAGTTGCTTGGCATCACCTTACTTAATATTCAACACCACCTAACCTCTTGCTGCAGTCTGCATTTGGAAACCATATTTTAGTTGTTTGGCATCACCTTACTTAATATTCAGCACCACCTAACCTCTTGCTGCAGTCTGCATTTGGCAACTATATTTTAGTTGTTTGGCATCACCTTACTTAATATTCAGCACCACCTAACCTCTTGCTGCAGTCTACATTTGGCAACCATATTTTAGTTGTTTGGCATCACCTTACTTAATATTTAGCATCACCTAACCTCTTGCTGCAGTCTGTATTTGGCTGATGCATTTTAGTTGTTTGGCACGACATTTATTAGTATTCTATCTAGGTAAGCTTACGTGAATATACACCTGAACACATGAGGAGGAGGGAGTCCGTCCTAAGACTTGTCTGAATGATTCCCGTTTGTAGAAATATTGAGCAATTATTTTTCTAAATTGCCCTTTCTTTGTACTCTCAATTCTACCACCAAAGAAAAGTCTTTAATATCCCGCCTGCCCGTATGACTGAGTACAAACAACTATGGTACCTGAGTATGGTTAATGATGGTAGTATTGTCGTATCTTTGCAAAAAAAGAAACAACAAATTAGAACACGAAATAAATGAGAATGGAATAAATAAGAATGAAGTCCTATTTATAATTTAAAAACGTATATATGCACTATGTAAATATTACAAATGCAATTGATATGAAGCAAAATAAAGATGAAATAAATGAGACACGGGCGAACTTTAAGGATTAAATAAGAGTTGCCACAGAAGGTATATTCTAAAGATGTGCAAATTTCTGCTATTACAGCTTGAGTACTAATCGAACGTTAATTTTTGGGATAGAACTGAGTTTGAACTATTACCCTAGTCAAACCAAATTCCAAAATAACATTTCTTTTTCGAACAAACCTCGAGCTTGAAGTTCTCATTCAAATGCAAGTCTTGAAAAGTGGTTGCGTAGCCAAATCTGTATTCTCATCGTTGCCATAGTGAACAAAATTTGCGCTAATTTATATCTCAAACTGAGTTACAATCAACAGAGTAAAGGAAACAGTTCTGCTCTCTGATATTTCTATATTGTCTTTAGTCTTATCTAATAATCCTCTTCCTGCGCAGATTGACCTACCTATTATAATAAGTTAAGTAACTTCAGTTAAGTTTAAGTAAAATTAAACAAAAAAAAACAAGTTTTTTAAATGAAAGTAAGGAGCGACATTAAAACTTAAAACGAACAGAAATTACTCCGTATATGAAAGGGGCTTTTCCTCCTCAACGCCCCGCTTTTTACGCTAAAGTTTGACTCTTTCTCTTAAGTCTACATTTTAAAAAATTAAACAACTTTAGCGTAAAGAGCGGGGCGTTGAGGAGAAAAAGCCCCTTTCATATATGGAGTAATTTCTGTTCGTTTTAAGTTTTAATGTCGCTCCTCAATAAGGTTCTCTGATACGCTGAATCTGATGGTGTGATTTTCGTTAAGATCGTATGACTTTTAGGGGGTATTTCCCCCTATTTTCTAAAATGATGCAAATTTTCTCTGGCTAATCTTGATGAAACTTATATATTTAAAATCAGCATTAAAATGCGATTCTTTTGATGTAACTATTGGCATCAAAATTCCATTTTTTAGAGTTTTGGTTACTATTGAGCCGGGTCGCTCCTTACTACAGTTCGTTACCACGAACTGTTTGATAAGTTAAGTTGAAGTAACTTAAGTAAGTCCCGTATTTCAAACGGGATGGATACATCAGTGCTTCGTTATGCGGACAATCTGTTAAATCCGTAGCTAGTCTCAACGGAGCTTTGATAACCTATCAAACTGATAGATATCTACAAATAGGACTAAATGTGAATGCCGCGAAGCCCAACTCCTCTTCTTTAATTTACACGGTAGTTACGTGCCCGATAGTGTCTGTCTAGGTGATAGTGATATGGCACCCACCATTGTACTAACATATTTAAGTCTCCTGATTGGATCTTCGATTAGGAATACATGAAAGATTTTGCTTTGGAATGCTGAAAGCAAACTTAGAATTGCTTATGCTAGTGTGGTTATATTGCAGCTTAATCTGGAATGGAAAGCCCTTTCTCGAATATATACTAGTGTGGATCCCCTGCATATTCTATATTTTACCTTATTTTGGGACATTTTTACTGAATCTGATAGGTGAGTGTTGCGAAGGTGCTGTTTTAAGTACGGGAAGTTTTTGCTTCAGGCCCCCTGGTGGTTCAAGAATAGGTACATCCTTAACCGTTTTGGTGTGGTGGAACCGACTCAGACCGGGATGAATAGTTCCAGAAACTAAGTAACCAGCCCTCTTCTCACTCGAAGGACGTACTATTTTAGATTTGGTATTATTAGTAATTTGTGTAAATCTTTATGAAAGTATAATAAAATGCTCACAAAGTAAATCCAATAAAGAGTAAATAAATCAACGAAAGATTGTTGTCGAAAGAACAAGATTGCATCTAATTGCAGTAAATTATAAAATGACGAGGAATAGTTGAATAACAGTAAAAATTAAATAAGAAAGTATAATAAAATGCTCACAAAGTAAATTCAATAAAGAGTAAATAAATCATCGAAAGATTGTTGTCGAAACAAAAAAATTGCATCTAATTGCAGTAAACCGTAAAATGATGAGGAATAGTAGAATAATAGTAAATATTAAATAAGAAAGTATAATAAAATACTCACAAAGTAATTTCGATAGAGAGTAATTTAAGAATAAAATAAGTAAAGCAAAATAAAGTAAGAAGTGAAGTAATGGTAAAGTAAAATAGTAACGTCGCCTATGGCACCTTTGCACTTACTTTTTTCGCCAATCTTTTTCGCGAGAGGGAGATTTTCTACAGCCTTTGATCCGACACGATTACCAAAAAAAAAAAAAAAAAAAAAAAAGCAAAAGTTAGTGCTCTTGTTCTAGGGTTACATTTTTGACATGGCATTAATGAAAATCCGACAGGTCCAGTAAATCCGATAAAAGTAGAATTACATTTAACTAATGATCCGTCGAGTCCGAAACTACAGAAACCACCCAACTCCTCCCCCCCCCCCCAAAAAAAAGAGAACATATTCTATCAGTTTCGCTAGTTGGGTTGAAGTCCATTTTGAGCAAAGCCTATAGACTGGGACTCTGAGATGCCGGTCCGGCACTACGATCGATAGTAATATGATAATCATATAGAATTTTTTTGATCATCTACAAAGAAGATTTGAATACAAAACAAAGCTTTTTGTGCCGCGAAAACTGACTTATTTAAGAATGGAAATAGAGGGGCGAGGGTTATCGGACTAATTTTTATCTCGAGAATTATAACCATATTTTAATTCCTAGATATAATGACATCATACTATAAGCCATTGAGGCATAATAGCCGAAGTTATAATACTTGCTATTTACTTCGAAGGAGGATGACTAATTCATCAAAAGAGCCAAAAAGGCGAATTATTCAAAATCACATTTAAACATAAAGGTTTCAAAGAGTGGTTTTAGAGCCTATCCTCTCATTGTATACACACACTTAGATATAATAGCCATTGACTTGCATTTTTTTTATGACTATTTTATGTTAAAATTTTCTTTCTATGTAAAGTCAACTCTTTTCAATGATTTGATTCTTTTTTGGATAACCATTAATTTTAATTGCAACTTCTGCACTTGAAAAGCTGCACAGTTTTCTTAGTAGCGAATATTATATTTTGAAAGAATACTGATTAGGGAATTTGAATATAATACATTCATAAAGCTTTTTTTACAAAAATTAAAAAATTTTTACAAAAAATTTGTAGAAATTTTTACAAAACATTCATAAAGCTTTTTTTTCAGGGTAAAATTTGCTCTCCAAGAGATAAAAATTGCCATTTTCCGGGGAAACCAGTATTAAGTGGCTAATAAATTTAGTTCTAAATTACAAGATTGTTCTAAAGTTTCATTAGCTAAAGGTCTGCAGTGGCACCAATCCACGAAAATGTAGGAAAGGCAAGTTTTTTTTTTCAATTTCGATGAAGATACGAAAAAAAATATTTTTGCATAATTAGTGGGAGGAGGCAATAAAATGTCGGGGGAGGGTGAATGTGGGACAAAATTTAACTGGCAATGAATTTAAAAACTGGTAAGTTTGCTTCTCAACTCGCTATAATAACAGTTCAGCTTATCCCTTCTTCTGAACTTGATGACAAAATTATTGCTTTATCAAATTCAAAAAAGTCTACTTATTGTATAAGTAGACTTTAAGTTTTACTGCATACCAGCCCACTCCACCCTCTCCTCCGTTCCAATTCCTAAACATAGAGAAACGAAGAAAGAAGACTGTGTGGAAAAAAATTGTTAGTTCGTTGTTATTGTAGACAGGGCTGTCAGCGTGGTCAACTCCTAAAGTGCTACAATTATCCAAATTTGTGTGCTACACAACGACTATCGGTGCTATAGTTAAAAATTGCTATTGACTGCAACAGTGTTAAAATAGCTCTTTTGTGCCTATTTAGCAACCCTGAGCACGTGCTGCAGGGCTGTATATAATAAAATAGTGCTGAAATAGAACTTTCGAGCTACAGGTGGCAACCCTGGTAAGGGCCTGCTCTTCCCAAGTTGTAGGTGATCGACCATTGAGTCAATTTCTTAGTCTTTTCTTAACCTTCTTCTGAAACTAGTTCCTGGATTCAGATTAATTTCATCTTCTCAAGGAGCCTAGGAAATAAAACTCTTTTGTGAGATTAAATAAAAAAACAAATTTTTTAACGGAAAGCAAGGGGCGACATTAAAACTGAAAACGAACAGAAATTACTTCGTATGTGAAAGGTGCTGCTTCCTCATCAACGCCCCGCTCTTTACGCTAAAGTTTGACTCTTTCTCTTAACTCTACTTTTTATGGCACTTGGTATTGACCGAGTGACATGTAGCAATCGCAAATTCTAACGGTTTGTCGGTCCCAGTTTTACTACTTTAGGCACTTCCAGGTAAGCTAGGGCGATGAAATTTGGCAGGCATATCAGGGACCAGACCAGATTAAATTAGAAATAGTCGTTTCTCCGATTTGACCATCTGAGGGGGGGGAGTAGGGGGCCCGTTAAGTCGGAAAAAATAGAAAAGATGAAGTATTTTCAACAAAACGGTTGATGATATCTTAATAAAATTTGATATTTGGAAGGGTATCGTGTCTCAGAGCTGTTATTTTAAATCCCGACCGGATCTGGTGACATTGGGGGGGGGGGGCGGGTTGGGAGGGAGAACCTAAAATCTTGGAAAACACTTAGAGTGGAGGGATCGGGATGAAACCTGGTGGGAAAACAAGCACAAGTCATAGATACATGATTGACATAGCCGTAATGGATCTGCTCTCTTTGGGGTAGGGCGTTAATTCTGGAAAATTAAAAAAATTGGTATTTTTAACTTACGAACGGGTGATCGGATCTCAGTGAATTTTGATATTTAGAAGGATATCGTGTCTCAAAACTCTGATGTTAAATCCCGACCGGATCTGGTGACATTGGGGGAGTTTGGGGGGAACCTAAAATCATGGAAAATGCTTAGATTGGAGGGATCGGGATGAAACTTGGTGGGAAAAATAAGCAGAAGTCTTAGATACGTGATTTACATAATTGGAACGGATCCGCTCTATTGGGTGGGGGGGGGGTCTTAATTCTGAAAAATTAGAAAAAATGACGTATTTTTAACTTACGAATGAGTGATCGGATTTTCATGAAACTTCATATTTAGAAGGAGCTCGTAACTTATATCTCTTATTTTAAATCTCTACATGATCCACCGTCATTGGGGTGGGGGCAGATGGGGGGGGCGGAAATCTTAGAAAATACTTGAAGCGGAAAGATAAGGATGAAACTGGATGGGGAGAATAAAAACCTGTCTAAGATACGTGACTGACATAACCGGACCGGATCTGCTCTCTTTGGTGGAGTTGGGGGGTGGGGTAATTTGAAAAAATAAGGTATTTGTAACTTACGAAAGGGTGACCAGATCTTAATGAAATTTGATATTTAGAAGGATCTTGTGCTTTAAGCTCTAATTTCAAATTCCGACCAGATCCTGTGACATTGGGGAGAGTTGGAGGGTGAAACCGGAATTCTTGGCAAACGTGAAAATTGGGATAGTTTCATCTTACGAATAGGTGATCGGATCTTAATGAAATTTTATATTTAGAAGGAATTCATGTCCCTGAGCTCTTATTTCAAATCCTGACCAGATCTTTTGACATTGGGGGGGGGGAATCTTGGAAAACACTTGGAGTGGAGGAATCAGGATGAAGCTGGGTGGATAGAATTAGCAAATGTCCTTGATACGTGATTGACGTAACCGTACTGGATTTGCTATCTTTGAGGGAGTTGGGGGGGAGGGGTTCAGTGATTTGGCGAGTTTGATGCTTCTGGACGTGCTAGGACGATGAAAATTGGTAGGCGTGTCAGGGAGCTGCCCAAATTGACTTGATAAAGTCGTTTTCCCAGATTCGACCATCTGGGGGAGGGGCTAAAGGGAGAGGAAAAATTAGAAAAAATGAGGTATTTATAACTTACGAGTAGGTAATCGGATCTTAATGAATTTTGATATTTAGAAGGACATCGTGACTCAGAGCTCTTATTTTAAATCCTGACCGGCATTAAGCCTTTGATTTTCCTTTTAAATAAATCTATTGATTCTTAGAATTTTGTTAGAGCTCATACCATATGAGCTCTTGGGTCTAAGCTTTTCTTGCCTCGTCACAAGTGCCATCTGAGCTCTTAGTTCTGTAAAACAGTAAACAACTTTAACGTAAAGAGCGGGGCGTTGATGAGGAAGCAGCCCCTTTCACATACGAAGTAATTTCTATTCGTTTTCAGTTTTAATGTCGCTCCTTACTTTCCGTTAAAAAACTTTTTTTTTATATATTAAATTTCTGAACGTTTTTGAATCAATGCATGTTTTGATTTTGGCTCTCTGCAGATGAAAAATTAAAAGAAATTTGCATATTTATTTTTTTGGCTGAATGGCTTTCTCATAGTTTTGATCGAATGATTTTGAGAAAAAAGGAGCGGGGGATGAGGCCTAGTTGTCCTCCGGTTTTTGGTTACTTAAAAAGGCAACTAGAACTTATAATTTTTTACGAATGTTTATATTAGTAAAAGAGATACGTAGCTTATAAATTAGCTTACGTAACGAACTTATGTATTCTCATGTTTTTATTACGTATATGAGGGGGTTCACCCCCTCGTCAGTACCTCGCTTTTTACACTAAAGCTTAAATTTTGTCCCAATTTCTTAAGAATGACCCCTGAATCACAAAAGCCGTAGAATAAATAGTTAAAATTACTAAAAATACCTCAGCGTAAAGAGCGAGGTATTAGGAAAGGTGAGCCCATCATATGCATAATAGTTTCTGTTCGTTTTAAGTTTGAATTCTGCTCCTTACTTTCAGTTGAAAAAAAACTTTTCATATTTATTTTTTCATTTTTTTTAAATAATGCTAGAAAATCCCGCGCTCCGTTCATGGAAAATTTCTTCCCCCATGATAAATTCCTCCAAGGAAAGTTTCCCTAAAATATCCCCCTCTACTCAACCCCCCTCCAACCGAAAAATCCCCTGAAAACGTCTGCACACTTCCAAATAACCATTGCTATATGTTAGCACTAGTCAAAGTTTGTAACTTGTAGCCCCTTCCAAGGGGACTGTGGGGGAGTAAGTCGTTATAAGGTTTTTTCGACTACGCTGAATAAAATGGCCATCTCAGAATATTGGTCCGGTGACTTTGGGAAAATAATTAGCGTTGGAGGGGGCCTAGTTGCCCTCCAATTTTTTTTGTCACTTAGGCACTAGAACTTTTCATTTCCGTTAGAATGAGCCCCCCCCGCAAGATTCTAGGACCACTGGGTCGATACGATCATCCCTGGAAAAAAAAACACGCATCCGTGATCTGGCTTAAATGCAAAATTCCAAAATAAATAAATAAAAGCATTTTCTCGCTCTTTAGTCCTAGAGATGTTTGATTGCAAAAATTATTGGGAGTATCCCTACTCCACGACATGAGCTTAAGCTCAAAACTTCAATTGGGGGGGGCAAGAGGTGGTTTACATATGAGATTCTGGGACACTAATCAGAGGAAAAGGGTCCCCTAAGAATCACAGCATCCTGTGCGAAAGCACAGGATGGTTGGCCCCCAACCCCCCATTACACTTCCTGGCTTAAGGGCCATGAAACGGAGATCAGCACCGCTGTTTGAACCTTAAGTGTCTAGCGCCGTCTTACTCATTTACTTTTTTTTTATAATTTTTCTTACTTTTTTTATTACTTTTTTTTTAATATTTTTTTTTTTTAAGTTGTTTTGCAACTATTCCCCTTCCAACAGTATTTTTTTTTGCAGCACCGTCAATTTCAACTGCACTTAAAATCGGAGGATGAACCAATCTCTGTTATGCTAGTCAATAAAGAGCCTGAACAACAGCATCCTGTTATTGTTGAACTGCCCCTCTCAGAAGCTATGCAAGCCACAATGGACTACTGTCGTTCTCCCTCCAGAAAAAGAATGAAAATGGATAGGATAGATGAGCAGACGGTCGGAGGAATTCCTATTGCAACACATTTTGAAGTAAGTGGCTAATTACGCTGAATTTATTGTGGCTGATTTGATAGTTGATTCTCTATAGCGGCGGCTCTCTCTCCATAAAAATAACAACCATAAAAATAACAAAAATGGATAGGGTAGAAGTTGAATATTTTGAATTAAGGTAGAATTTGAACTACTTAGAGAAGTCGAAATTTGTGGTTTTTGGGAGAAGTTTGAGAACAATGAAGCGTGTGTCACTCAAAACTATTAGTATTGGAACTTCCTCCATAAAAAAGAGTGGATGTATTTAGATATTTAGGTATCTACATTGACTCAACTCTGCCTTTTACGGCGCATATTAATAAACTAGAGATAACAGTGTCCAGGAATCTCGGTTGTTTGCATAGAGTAAAGTTGTAAAAACCGTTTACTTACCAAGTAATGAGAAAATTATATTTTTCATTAGTTGAATGCTATTTTCAATATTGCCCGACCGTTTGGATGTTGATATTCCATTCAAATTTACAAAGACTCCAAATTGTCCAAAACAAGTCAATAAGAATCCTGGATCTTTTTTAATTATCTGAAACTAAAAAATCATTTTTATTTCTTGGTATTCTTCATTTACAACAAATTTTTCACTTTAATATAGGTATATGGTTTTTAGAAATCCAGTGTATGGATAAATTTTGCAGTAACATGAAACTCTTGGTTGAAAATAAAAATAACCATTTATCAAGAGCAAGGAATAAGTTTACAAGACTAAGTTTAAGATATCAACTTCCTGAAATTTCCAAAACATATAAACTGTTTGATTTACAAAGTGAGTCACTATCACTCTATACATTAACAAAAAAATTGAAAGAGATAGTTCTTTCTGCTTATAGTAATGGGGACTGAATTTAAAGTGATTTATTTATAAATTAGTTTACAAGTCCCATCCGTGTCTCCATGAGTCGATTTTTTTCCGCTTCTTCTCTCTCTCTCTGTCTCTATGTACTCCGTGTGAGTTATTGTTGTTTAATTCCTTCTTTTTTTCTCTCTATTGTTAAAGGAGACAAAACGAGTTGTCTCCCTGTCTCCTTTTTATAAGATTTATATGTATCGTTTCTTGTTTAATAAAGTCAAGTCTAAGTCTAAAAAAAGTGGCTAATTAAATTAATATGTTGTAGCTAATTTAAAAGCTAATTTTTCACTGTGGCTCTTCCTCAAGGGGAGAGCAAAAATTGATCCGTTTAAAGAGTAAACTCCATGGAATATTCCTATAGTTGCAAAATGTGCAGTATGTGACTATTTTTTTAGCTCATTTTCTGTAGCTATTCTAATTTATATAGCTAATTTTGCTACTATATCCCCTCTTTGAGAAAGATAATAAAAATGGACATAATAACAGAGCAGACGGTTGGAGGAATCCCTATTGCTACACATTAAGCAAGTGGCCAATTTTTTGGCTAATTAAGCTAATTTATTGTGTCTAATCTAACTTGTGTTGTTAATTTAATAGTTAATTTTCTACTCTGGCTCTTATTTAACAAAAAAAACGGAAATGGGTAGGATAGAAGAATAAACAATAGGAAGAATTTTTGGCATATTTTGAGGTATATTGCTGTTTCTTAACTAATCTTAAGAGATTAACTAAGTTGATTTGTTGCGGCTATTCTAATTTATGGGGCTATTAAAATGGCTAATTTTCTTGCTGTGGGTCTCTGTCAAGGAAAAGAGTAAAATTAGATAAGATAGGAGAGGAAACGTTGTAAAGGATCCTTGACGATACATAACGGTTCGAATATGGATAAATACATTTATTAGATAGTAAAAAAAAAAACATTAAACATATATACTGGACATTTCGATCACTTATACAGTGATCGTCTTTAACAGAAATTTGTCATCATCAGTATTTCTGCTTATGGCAACCATTGTACATGTAATCGAAATATTTAGTATATTTTTACTTATTTTTTTACGGTCTAATAAAAGTATTTATCTCTATTTGAACTGTTATTTATTGTCATAGGAAGACAGTGGCCTTCGAAATTATCTAGGAGGGATCCTTATGCTACACATATGTAAATTTACGTGTTTACCATTCAGTGTTTACCTAGGTGAAAATTTGAACTTTTTTTTGTCATTGTCTATCCTCGGAAAGCAAAATTTTTGCACTTGCCTGTTTGGGTATAAACAACCAACTCAGATGCTTTAATACAGTAATTTTACTTGCGTGAAAATGGATCCGCCCTCGAAGTTTATCTGACTGTCATGTAGGGGGGGGGGGGGTTAACAGGACTAAGATTTAGACGCACCACATTAATCTTCACTGCTCCCGCTTCAAAAAAGGTACTCTCTTAGTTAGGTGTGTTAGAATAGGATCAAATTGAGCTAAAAACCTTCTTTCACTGCATGGTTGCTGAATTTGAATTTCCACGTCAAACATAACACAATTTATAAAACCCATAAATTAAATAAGTCAAAATTTAATTATAAAAAAAGGACTAGCTTTCCTAGCTATTATACAATTCAACACAACTCGAAACAGAACTCTAGTGATATCTTAGCAGGCACGGGAGTCAATTCGGGGACTTCAACGGGACGGTCTGTTACGGCGGAGAAGGTAGGGTTCAGGAATTGTGGAACGTAATCGGGGAACAGAGTCCTCGCACCGAAACGGAGGCACATGAAATTTCTTCTCGTGGCCAACATGGTGAGTCTGAACTTACCTAGTAGATAATGATATGGAACCTTCACTTCACCATTTATGATTCTAAGTGCTCGTTTTTGGACATTTTTAATCTTATACATATGCTCCGAAAAAAAACAAACAGAAATGCCACACCGGACAAGAATACTCCAGTATTGGCCGGATAAAAGAACAATAAAGTTGGAGAAGATCCTTAGGTGGAAAAGAAAATGCCATCAAAATTTTAGGAGGGAAACCAAAGGGGGAAACTTGTTTGAGGGTATTTTGAACATGGGGATCCTACTTCAAGTCAGCAGTAAGTGTCACCCCAAGTAGTTAATGCATGTAACAGAGATTTTGGGAGGAATAAGGTTTGTGAAAGAAGGGGGTGATTTAAAAAATTTAACTGGCATAACTAACGATTTATTAGCGTACGTCTTCGACAAGGAAGCTTCCTGTGTGAAGTCCTTCCTGTGTGTGTGAAGTGGTCATTCATGAGGATATGAGGACCCCACAAAAGATAGGAAAGGGATCGGAATCCACGTTTTTGTATTTAAGCACTTGCGAATGATTTGTTAAAAAAAAAGAGGCAACAATTTTATAGAGTTGCCTATAGTAAAGGCTATAAGGCCCCAATGTTTTATTATTTTTTTCCAGAGGCACTTCATATCGAAGGAGTGGTCATATAAACTTCGGAGGGGGCTCTTTCGATTGCAAATTGAAATTTCTACTGCCCTTCTTTAAGAGTCAAAAGTGATTGGAGGGTAATTAGCCCCCCCCCATGCCATTTTTCACAAATGCATCCGATAAACATTTTGAGATAGCCATTTTTTTAAAAATAGTTCAATGTTCAGATAACAAAAACTCTGGGGCTGACACAACCCCCAGGGCCCGGGGTAGGTTTTTCAAGCTATTTCCTGGGAGCATATATGTTTCTTATGGAAGGGTCGCGCGTATAAACTTCAGAGGGGGCTCATTTGGTTAGAAACTAGAAGTTTTAGTTCAAAGAGTCAAAAGAGATCGGAGGGCAACTAGCCCCCCCCCCCCCACTCCATTTTTCCCAAATGCATTCGATAAACATTTTGAGATAGCAATTTTGTTAAAATAGTTCAGTGTTCGGATATCAAAAACTCCAGGGTCGACACAACCCCCAGGGCCCGGGTCAGTTTTGTAAGTTATGCCCTGAGGGCATCTACGGTTCTTATGGAAGGGATGCTCATATAACTTCAGAGGGGGCTCAATGGATTAGAAATTGAAAGTCCTAATCGAAAGGCCACAAGGTCTCAATGTTTTATTATTTTTTTTCGAGAGGCACTTCATATAGAAGGAGTGGTCACATAGACTTCGGAGGGGGCTCATTTGATTTGAAATCAAAATTTCTAGTGTCCTTTTTAAGAGACAAAAACTATCGGAGAGCAACTAGCCCCCTCCTCCTACGCCCTTTTTCGCCAAACCAATCAGATTAAAATTTGGAGATATCCATTTTGTTAAAAAAAAATAGTTCAAAGATCAGATAAAAAAAGTTCTGGAGTCGACACAACCCCTCAGGACCCGGGGGCAGGTGTTGTATGGTATGCCCTGGGAGAATATATGGTTCTTATGGAAGGAGTGCTCGTATAACCTTCAGAGGGGACTCATTTGATTGGAAATTAAAAGTTTTAGTTCACTTTTTAAGAGTCAAAGAGATCAGAGGGCAACTAGCCCCCCCATGCCCTATTTTCCCAAACCTATCAGATAAAAATTTTGAGATAACCATTTTGTTAAAAAATAGTTCAAACATCAGATAACAAAAACTTCGGTGTTGACACAATACCTGACCAGAGCCCGGGGCAAGTGTTTTCAGTTATTCCCCGGGAGTATACAAGGTTTTTATGGAAAGGGTGGTCGTTTAAACTTCGGAGATGGCTCATTTAATTAAATATCGAAAGTTCTAGTTACTTTTTTATCAGTCAAAAGTGATTGGAGGGCATATACCCCCCTCCCAACACATACACCCTCTTTTCCCCAAATACATCCGATAAAAATTTTGAGATAGCCAGTTTGTTTGAAACAGTCCAACGATCAGATAACAAAAACTTCACGGTCATCATAACCGTCCCTTCCAGAGCCCGGGGTAAGGGGTTTTAACTTTTGCCCCGGGGGCATATAAGGTTTTTATGAAAAAGGTGGTCATACAAACTTCAGAAGGGACTCAAATGATTAGAAATTGTAAGTTCTGATTCCCTTCTTAAGAGTCAAAAGTGATTCGATGGCAACAAACCATCCCTTCCTCAACCCTCTCTTCCCCAAATGCGTCCAGTCGATTTTTCAATAGCCTTTTTGTTCAAAATAGACCAAAGCTCATATAACAAAAACTCCTGGGATAACACAGCCCACTAGAACCTTGGGAGCAAGTGTTGTAAATCACGCCCCGGGACACATAATGTTTTTAAGGAAGGAATGGTCGTATAAACTTCGGATAGGGCTCATTCGATTGTAAAAAGGAATTTCTAGTACCTTTTTTAAGAGTTAAAAGTGATCAGAGGGCAACTAGCCCTCCCCCAAGGCTCCTTTTTCCCCAAATGCATTCGATAAAAATTTTGATATAATTATTTTGTTCAAAATAGTTGTAAGATCAAACGAAAAAAACCCTAGGGGTCGACACAGTCCCCTCCAGAGCATGGGGGCAAGTGTTGCAAGTTATGCCCTGGGGAAGTATAATGTTTTATGTAAGGGGTGGTCGTATAAACTTCAGAGGTGGTTCATTTGATTGGAAATTGAAAATTGTAATTACCTTTTTAAGAGTCGTCAAAAGTGATCGGAGGGCATCTACCCCCCCCCCACAGACGCACACACACCCTCTTTTCTCCAAATGCATCTGATTAAAATTTTGAGATCGCCATTTTGTTTGAAATAGTCCAACGATCAGATGACAAAAACTTCGGGGTCAACATAACCCTCCTCCTTCCAGAGGGGACTCAAATGATAAGAAATTAAAAGTTCTAATTCCCCTTTCAAGAGTCAAAAGTGATACGATAGTAACTAGCTCCCCCCCCCAACCCTCTTTTCCCTAAATGCGTCCGATCGAATTTTTATCCACCTTTTTTGTTCAAAATGGACCATACAGTAAGATCATATAAAACTCCAGGGATAACACAGTCTCTCCCCCCGCAGAATCCGGGGATAAGCGTTGAACTATACCCCGAGAGCATATAAGTTTCTTATGGAAGGAATGGTCATATAAACTTCGGAGGGGGCTCATTCGATTGTAAATAGGGATATCTACGTATAGTTTTTACAAATCGTAATTTTTAGATGAATAGAACTGGATAAATTGTCTTTTCTTTGGGGACGGGGCGCTAAAAAATATTGTGGTTCATTGGCGCAATTTCTTCAAAATCCCGGGTGGGGGTGAAGTTGGAGCCAGCTTTCCCATCTCAAGTGAAAATCGACAGTAAAAAATGAGCCATATAATTCTATAAAGGAAAAGACATACTAAAGAAAACTGACCCGTTTCTCTGGATGCTTGAATTGTGAAGGCTTATCTTAGTTTTGACAAGATTTTTGAAGAAACTAAATTTCAGCTGGAGAGGGTGGATAAGGGGTCTGGTGATGCAAACCGGATCCTAAGGGGGCAGTTACCCCTCCAGCTCAATTGAAAAACTACGCCCCTGTTGTGTTTGGTCAAGCCCACACCTTTGCAGTACATCATTAAATCTTATCTATACAAAATATTTCCTTGTTAAGAAAAAAACCTAAATAATCATTTTTCAAGAAAGAAATATTCCTTGATATAGCGTTGCAGATTAATCTAATATAATGTTACAGTAATGAAATTGGGAGCCGAGGATATAAATAAAAAAAATAACTTACATTTTTCTAAATTCCATTGTTTATCCATCGCATCTATCTGAAACCTATCACAAATGTGAAACGAAGTAAGTTTTCAATGAATATATTTGTTTTCAAGTTTTGCGTGAATGCTTTTCATTGGTAATTTTTTCAATATTTTCTGAACAGATTGTCATAGGTCATTGTGCTACATTTGCATTGATTCATTGACTTTAAATAATTTATTTTATTTATTTCTAAAAACGTTTAAAGTTTAAAAAGAATGATTACTTAGTTATAAAACGAATTATATTACAAATACATTGAAAATAAAAAATTAAAAATTTTGAACTGTGTAGCTTTCTGCAACTAAATTTTATTATATATCAAATTATTCAGCTTGTACAACTTTTAAAATGAAAACTACAAATTTAGAACTGTATGGCTCTCAGCAATTAAATCTTGTTATATATCAAATATTCAGTTTCATTTTATTAGTTCTTCCCAGCCCCCGTAACGAGGAATGTAAGATGCAGGAAATTTTTTTATTGAGAAAGTGGGACTGTTTGATCATGGGTACGTTCGAAAGCACTGAGGGTATTGAGGTGGAATTTTACGAAATGCCGGAGGGAACGTTGAGTGGTATGGAGCGGCCAAAGGTCAGAATGTTCAATCAAAAGATACTATGTGCATTTAGGTTGTCAGAAGGGCATATACCCGGAACGGCTTATGGGGTTTAGTTGAAACTTTCAGTGAGTGCTAAACGGGTAGTTAAGTAAGTTAAAAGCAAGTAATTTGAACTATTAAATAAAGATTAGACAACAGAGTGTATCTGCAATATCTTAGGAGTGGCTAAGGGTCAGAATATTCAATCAAAAGATGCTATGTACATTTAGGTTATCAGAAAGGGGTATGTAAAATATCCCCGGAATGCCTAGTGGCATTCAGTACGAAGTTTCGATGAAATAAATTTCTTTAAGTTTATTTGGTTGGAAATCGAGATTTCTTGTGCCCTTTTTAATCAAAAGTGATCGGAGGGTAACCAACCCTCTCTGCGCACCCTTCCCAAATGCATTCGATTAAAAATTTGATTAGCCATTCTGTTTAAAATAGTCCAAAGGCCAAATAACTATTGTTCCAGGGTTGAACCTCCCAGACCCAGGTACAGGGCTGTGAGTTATGTAAGTTGCTTATTGTTACTTCGATAAGAGGATCTACTGGTTTTCGGGCAGCTTTAATTTATGGGGCAAGGGCTGTAAGTTATGCAAGTCGCTTATTGTTACTTTGGTATTATCTTTACTTTGATGCTTTCTTACTTTGAATTGGTACTTTGATACTAGTTTTGATACTTTGATGAAAATTTGATGCTAAAAAAAATGGATTTTGAAATAGGGAATTTTGAAAAACTTGAAACTTTGGCAGTCGAAAACGAACAGAAATTAATTAAAAGAACTTTCCGCAAAAGAAGTTTTTCGGAGAAAAGTAAAGGCCAAATCAAACTTAAGGTAAGAAGAATCAATTCTACAATAACTCAAACTCAAAACGACCGGAGATTACTATTAAAGAATAAATGAAACACAAAACGAACAGAAATTAAATAAACAATCATAGCAAAAAAAAGCATACAAAAGGTACTAATATAAATAAATAAATAAAGTTTAAACGAGTAAAGCTTCAATTGAATATACAAATCAAGCTTAAAACAAACAAAAATATTTTGCTATTGAAGCATAAATGAAACCCAAAACGAACAGAAATTAAATAAACAATCATAGCAAAAAAAGCATACAAAAGGCACTAATATAAATGAATAAATAAATTTTAAACGAGTAAAGCTTCAATTGAATATACAAATCAAGCTTAAAACAAACAAAAATATTTTGCTATTGAAGCATAAATGAAACCCAAAACGAACAGAAATTAAATTAACGATCATAGCGAACAAACATGCAATAGGTGTTAATATAAATGAATAAATCTATATATATATATATATATATATATATATATATATATATATATATATATATATATATATATGTATAAGTTGTTTGTTTGTATGTCTGTCTGTCTGTCCGCATATGACGTCTGAATTATTTCATCATATACCAATTCAAAAACGAATGTATTCAAGTTGAAGTAGCTGAGTTGGTAAAGCGTTATGTTCCAGGCTCTAGGTCCGAGAGGTTCCAGATTCGAACCTTGGCTTTAGCATTAATACAAAAGAAGAAAAAAAAAACTAAAAAAGGTAAAAACTATAAAAAAAACTAAAAAAAAGCTAAAAACCTACAAAGAAAAACTAAAAAAGCTACAAAACTAAAAAAAGGTAAAAAACTAAAAACTAAAAAAGAAAAAAACTAAAAAAAGGTAAAAACTACAAAAAAAACTAATAAAAAAAACTAGAAACTGAAAAAGAAAAAAAAAACTAAAAAAAGGAAAAACTGAAAAATAAAGGAGAAAAAGAAAACTAAAAAAATAAAACTAAAAAAAAACTAAAAAAGGTAAAAACTACAAAAAAAACTAAAAAGAAAAAAAAATAAAAAAGCTAAAAAAAAGGTAAAAATAAAAAAAAAACTAAAAAGAAAAAGAAGGAAAAAAACAAAAAAATTATTTCATCATATACCAATTCAAAAACGAATGTATATACAGACCGGACACAGGGAATATAAATGACGACCCAGACATCGTCGACTGACGTCATGTTTGTGTGTCGACTGACGTCATGTTTGTCGACTATAAATGACAACTGGGACACAGGGACACAACTACAACGGGGACGCCGGGGGGCACAGGGGGGATATATAAATGACGATGGGGACACAGGGAATGTTTGATTAGCAATCACCATCAACAAAGCTCAAGGGCAATCATTAGAATAATGAGGTATAGATCTGAATACGGATTGTTTTTCCCATGGACAATTATATGTTGCATGTTCAAGTCAGTAAACCTGACAATCTATTTATATGTACAGACAATGGGACAGCGAAGAATGTTGTATATTCGCAGGTTTTACGTAGTTAAAACATATATATATATATATATATATATATATATATATATATATATATATATATATATATATATATATATATATATATATATATATATATATATATATATATATATATATATATATATATATATATATATATATATATATATATATATATATATATATATATATATATATATATATATATATATATATATATATATATATATATATAAAAATAAGTTGTCTGTGGATGGATGGATGGATGGATGTGTGGATGGATGTGTCAGGTGACGTCACCTGAAAAAACTGGATTAGGTGACGTCAAAACTGAAAAAACTAAAAAAAGGCAAAAACTACAAAAAAAACTAAAAACTAATAAAAAAAATAAAAAAGCTAAAAAACTAAAAAAACTATAAAGGTAAAAACCAATAAAAAACTAAAAAAAAAACTGAAAAAACTAAAAAAAGGCAAAAACTACAAAAAAAAACTAAAAACTAATAAAAAAAGTAAAAAAGCTAAAAAACTAAAAAAACTAAAAAAACTAAAAAAAGGTAAAAAACTAAAAAAAATAAAAAATAAAAAAAAACTAAAAAAAAGGAAAAAACTGAAAAATAAGCTAAAATAAAGGTAAAAACCAATAAAAAACTAAAAAAAAAAGGAAAAAACTAATAAATGACGACACTCAAAGAGAAAGCGACCAGGACAAAAAACTAAAAAAAAAGGCAAAAACTACAAAAAAACTAAAAACTAATAAAAAAAATAAAAAAGCTAAAAAACTAAAAAAACTAAAAAAAGGTAAAAAACTAAAAAAACTAAAAACTAAAAAAAAACTAAAAAAGGTAAAAACTAAAAGAACTAAAAAAGAAAAAAATAAATGACGACACTCAAAGAGAAAGCGACCAGGACAAAAGGAATGTTCGATTAGCAATCAACAAAGCACCGGGACACAGGGAGTATAAATGACGACCAGGACACAAGTAAAAAAAAAAATTAACAAAACTAAAAAGAAGGTAAAAACTACAAAAAAACTAAAAAGAAAAAAAAACTAAAAACTAATAAAAAAACTAAAAAATCTAAAAATCTAAATAAACTAAAAAAGAAAAAAAAAGGAAAAAAATAAAGGAGAAAAACAAAACTAAAAAACGAATGTATATACAGACCGGTACACCGGGATACAAATGACGACCGGGACACAGGGAATATAAATAACGACCGGGACACAGGGACACAACTACAACGGGGACACCGGGGGAAACAGGGGGATATAAATGACGACCGGGACAAAAAAACTAAAAAGAAATAAAAACTAAAAACTAATAAAAAAAACTAAAAAATCTAAAAATCTAAATAAGCTAAAAAAGAAAAAAAAAGGAAAAAAATAAAGGAGAAAAACAAAACTAAAAAACGAATGTATATACAGACCGGGACACCGGGAAGGAAAAAACTAATAAATGACGACACTCAAAGAGAAAGCGACCAGGACAAAAAACTAAAAAAAAAGGCAAAAACTACAAAAAAACTAAAAACTAATAAAAAAAATAAAAAAGCTAAAAAACTAAAAAAACTAAAAAAAGGTAAAAAACTAAAAAAACTAAAAACTAAAAAAAAACTAAAAAAGGTAAAAACTAAAAGAACTAAAAAAGAAAAAAATAAATGACGACACTCAAAGAGAAAGCGACCAGGACAAAAGGAATGTTCGATTAGCAATCAACAAAGCACCGGGACACAGGGAGTATAAATGACGACCAGGACACAAGTAAAAAAAAAAATTAACAAAACTAAAAAGAAGGTAAAAACTACAAAAAAACTAAAAAGAAAAAAAAACTAAAAACTAATAAAAAAACTAAAAAATCTAAAAATCTAAATAAACTAAAAAAGAAAAAAAAAGGAAAAAAATAAAGGAGAAAAACAAAACTAAAAAACGAATGTATATACAGACCGGTACACCGGGATACAAATGACGACCGGGACACAGGGAATATAAATAACGACCGGGACACAGGGACACAACTACAACGGGGACACCGGGGGAAACAGGGGGATATAAATGACGACCGGGACAAAAAAACTAAAAAGAAATAAAAACTAAAAACTAATAAAAAAAACTAAAAAATCTAAAAATCTAAATAAGCTAAAAAAGAAAAAAAAAGGAAAAAAATAAAGGAGAAAAACAAAACTAAAAAACGAATGTATATACAGACCGGGACACCGGGATACAAATGATGACCGGGACCCGGGACACAGGGAATATAAATGACGACCGGGACACAGGGACACAACTACAACGGGGACACCGGGGGAAACAGGGGGATAACCTGACAATCTATTTATATGCAAAGACAATGGGACAGCAAAGAATGTTGTATATTCGCAAGTTTTACGTAGTTAAAACCATATATATATATATATATCTATATTCACAGGTGGGACATAGGGACACAACTACAATGGCGCGTAACTATTATGGCGCGTAACGACTTACGCGCGCGGGGGGGCTTGGGGGGGGCGCGAAGCGCCCCCACCAACTAGGTGTTGGGGTGGCGCGAAGCGCCACCCCAACAGCTAGTATATATATATATATATATATATATATATATATATATATATATATATATATATATATATTCACAGGTGGGACACAGGGACACAACTACAATGGCGCGTAACTAATATGGCGCGTAACGACTTACGCGCGTGGGGGGCTTGGGGGGCGCGAAGCGCCCCCACCAACTAGGTGTTGGGGTGGCGCGAAGCGCCACCCCAACAGCTAGTATATCATAAAACTAGTGAAACTTAAATTGAATATGCAAATCAAGCTTGAAACGGAAAAAAAATCCCTACAAACAAGAGTTTGGGTTCTGTCTCCTTCTCTCACTGTAAAAGTCTAAAACCTACTGAGTTATTGGCGCTTTATTGAAAACTGTATTTGTCTTGAACAGTCTTGGGAAGTAAAAACAAAGCCAAACTGAATATTTGATATGTAATGATATTAATTGCTGAAAATCGCCAGTTCAAGATTTCATTTCCTGATTATTTTATTTTCATTTTCAATGCTGTAATAACTGGAAAACAAATATCTATATATACAAATATAAGTTGTCTGTGTGTCTGTATGTCGAGTGACGTCACCGTCCGCATATGACGTCTGAATTATTTCATCACATACCAATTCAAAAACGAATGTATTCAAGCCGAAGTAGCTCAGTTATATAACTACCTGTGTTGGCGCAGTGGGTTTGACCTTAGCGTGGTAATACGGGACCCAGAGATCGAACCATGCTGCAGGAATGCGCTACAGGGCTGACGCAGGGACCTTAGTAGTCAAGAAGCGTCGTTAATCCGATACAAATACAGTAGCTCAGTTGGTAAAGCGTTATGTTCCAGGTTCTAGGTCCGAGAGGTTCCAGGTTCGAACCTTGGCTTTAGCATTAATACAAAAGAAGAAAAAAAACTAAAAAAGATAAAAACTACAAAAAAAACTAAAAAGAAAATACTAAAAAAACTAAAAAAGCTAAAAAACTAAAAAAAACTAAAAAAAAGGTAAAAAACTAAAAAATAAAAAAGTAAAAAAAAAACTAAAAAAACTAAAAAAGGTAAAAACTACAATAAAAAACTAAAAAGAAAAAAAACTAAAAACTAATAAAAAAACTAAAAAACTGAAAAAGAAAAAAAACTAAAAAATAGGTGAAAACTGCTAAAAAAAACTAAAAAAGCTAAAAAACTGAAAAAAACTAAAAAAAAGGTGAAAACTAAAAACTAAAAAATAAAAAAAAAACTAAAAAAGGGTAAAAACAGCAAAAGAACTAAAAGAAAAAAATTAAAAACTAATAAAAAAACTAAAAACTTAAAAAGAAAAAAAACTAAAAAAAGGAAAAAAACTGAAAAATAAAGGAGAAAAAGAAAACTAAAAAAATAAAAATAAAAAAAAACTAAAAAAGGTAAAAACTACAAAAAAACTAAAAAGAAAAAAAACTAAAAAGCTAAAAAATAGGTAAAAACCAAAAAAAAAACTAAAAAGAAAAAAAGGAAAAAAAAAATTATTTCATCATATACCAATTCAAAGACGAATGTATATACAGACCGGGACACAGGGAATATAAATGACGACCGGGACACTCAAAGAGAAATTACAGACTGGGACACCGGGACACAAATGACGACTGGGACATGTGTGTCGACTGACGTCATGTTTGTTGACTATAAATGACGACTGGGACACAGGGACACAACTACAACGGGGACGCCGGGGGGCACAGGGGGATATATAAATGACGATGGGGACACAGAGAATGTTTGATTAGCAATCACCATCAACAAAGCTCAAGGGCAATCATTAGAATAATGAGGTATAGATCTGAATACGGATTGTTTTCCCCATGGGCAATTATATGTTGCATGTTCAAGAGTCGGTAAACCTGACAATCTATTTATATGTACAGACAATGGGACAGCGAAGAATGCTGTATATTCGCAAGTTTTACGTAGTTAAAAACATATATATATATATATATATATATATATATATATATATATATATATATATATATATATATATATATATATATATATATATATATATTCACAGGTGGGACACATGGACACAACTACAATGGCGCGTAACTAATATGGCGCGTAACGACTTACGCGCGCGGGGGGCTTGGGGGGCGCGAAGCGCCACCCCAACAGCTAGTTTGTAATATAATTCGTTTTTAGAGAACTGTCAATGACGCAGTATGCTTTAGAATTTTACAGTTAGAGGAGGGGTCAGAATCCAAACTCTTGTTTGTAGTGGAACTATATTTGTCTTGAATAGTCTTGGAAAGACTTAATAAAATTAAACTGAATATTTAATATGTTATGATATTAATTGCTGCAAGCTCGTCAGTTCAAAATTTAATTTTACTGTAATTGTTAAGTCTATTTTCAACGTTGTAAGAAGTACGAAAGAAAATATTTGCAATATAATTCGTTTTCAGTAACGCGCCAATGGTGCAGTATTGTCAGTTTTGCTCTGAATATTTTTATGATAGGCCAGTAGGGATCATAAAAATATTATGATATATATATATATATATATATATATATATATATATATATATATTAGCTGTTGGAGTGGCGCTTCGCGCCACCCCAACACCTAGTTAGTGGGGGCGTCCCCGTTGTAGTCGTGTCCTGGTCGTCATTTATATTCCCTGTGTCCCGGTCGTCATTTGTATCCCGGTGTCCCGGTCTGTATATACTTTCGTTTTTGAATTGGTATATGATGAAATAAATTTTTGTGTTTTTCCCCTTTTTTTCTTTTTAGTTTTTTTTTTTGGTTTTTAGTTTTTTTTTAGTTTTTTTTTCTTTTTTCTTTTTAGTTTTTTTTTTAGTTTTTACCTTTTAGTTTTTTTTATTTTTATATTTTTTTAGTTTTGTTTTTTTTTCCTTTATTTTTCATTTTTTTATTTTTTTTTTAGTTTTTTAGCTTTTTAGCTTTATATATATATATATATACATATATATATATATATTATGATTTTTTTTATATAAAAATATTAATGATAACGATGACCCTCTCTTCTTAAAACAAAAAATGTTACTTTCTCATTTATTTGAAACAAGTCAATCAATGGCATGACACCAAAGGCTTTATAATTTGGCAAAACTTGCGGGTTTATTCATTTCATGGTTGCAGCGGCAGTTTCACACTAGGAAAGGGCGAACCTCGTCCCCTAGTAACCAAAAGTTTTTATGGTTTTAATGAAACTGCCGGTGAAGGAAATTCCCAATTAACACTGATTCGGAAAGGGTTACTTTGATCTAAATTCAGCTGAAGAGAAATTTGTTAAACACGAAACTAGTTTCTAGGGGTTTCACAAAGAGTTTGGACTTTTCGTTTATGACGTCAAATGAAAAACAGTGCTCCAATTAAATCGCCATCGTCACAAATCCTCCATTGGGGTTTTGCAGCTCCTGATCTTCAAATTAAGGAAAATCGTATTTTTGGCTGTGTTGTAGTGATGTGTTTCAGTTTTTTTTTCGGCAAATGTTTCCATGAAAGCTATTGCCGAAACCCGTGTTCTGATAGTGCCATGTTTGAGCACCATTTTTCGCCGTTTTGTGTTACAAATAATATTTTTTTCCCAATTTGAGCCAAAAATAACATTTTATGGTTTAAAGTCAAGTTTTGGTCCATAAACGTGGAACAAAAAGGTACTTAATTTTAGTTTTACATTTTGTAATCGATAAGCTGATTCTACTGATGTATATATCGTTATGGAACTTCTGACCCCCTAAGGAATTCCCCATTTCATATGTTTTTTTTTCCATAATGGTCAATGATTCTTGTATAAATTGATGGTTTACCAGCCTCGCCACTTCCCTATTGAGACGAAAATAATCAACAGAGACTAGAAACATATCTCCGAGTAATCTATAGTGGAAAGATTTTGGTAAATTATAGCAAAATAAAAGATTTATAGTTATTTTGGTTACTTATGTAAGATGTATGGTTACATCACGGGACTACAGGTTGCTTTATTTTTGTTTTTTATTGCAGGTTATGAATTGTATTGAAGAAGATGTACAGACTGAGGTTGAAGAAATAGGTATAACTCCAGATATCAAAATAGAGACAGTTCAAGAAATAGAAATCGCCTCTGAAATAAAAGTGGGTTCCACTTTCGAAGAAGCAATCCCTTATATGTCTCAATTACCCCCTGGACAAGAAAGTAAGTCTTCCTTTTAATTCCTTAATAGATTTAGGAGTATCCCATACTCTAACCCTGCTAACAACTCATTACTGCACTCCTCACAACTCATTTGAGCAGCTAATAAGTTTGCTCTAATAGTGCAAACCTATTCGAGGACATCTTGCTTTGTGTTTGGGCCCAAATGGATGGTCGAAAAACACGAAATTTGAAGGCCTATCATTCGTCTGTAAGACGAGTTCTATCACAAACATATGGATTTATAATAGACTGTAGGTCAGGATCGTACCTAAGATTCTAGTTTGGAGGGGGGAGGGGGTTACAAAATGATTTTCGTCGAGGGGAGGGGCTTTCACAAAAAAAATCTTCAAAAATGTATCAAAAAATTGTTTATATTCATTTCTGTTACATTTTTACAAGTCAGACAAATATTTCGAGGGAGGTTCAGACCCCTACCCTTGCTTTATGGAATGGGGTTTTTGCGAGCTCCATACGCCTTTTCTTCTATTTTTTTTTCTCAAGATTTTACTCTCTTCGTGTTTTCTGAGAAGACCCGTCATTATTTTTAGCTGTAAGGTAGTTGTTTACCTGTTCGAACATTGTAATGAATTTTTCTTTATCATCTGGTTTTTGTCGCTCTTCTTCCGGTTTGAGGTTCTGTTTTCGAAAGCATTAAGTAGATTTCTGGAGTTGATGTTATAGGCAGCGCAATTGCGCCCTTCTTAGTGCTTTGGAAAGTAAATAACCACCCTCCCTAGCCTCTTTTAGCTGCCCTCCTGTAAAGGATATTCGATAAAAAATGAAGTAACCATTTTGTTCAAAATATTTGAAAGATCCAAGGGAAATTTAACTATTGACTCGATATTAACTCTTTATGACATTATTCTTAAAAACTAACCTGTAGTTAATAATAGTAGTAAGGTATTACAAAATAACTAGGGGACTAAAGTAAATGCAAGATCAAGAAGAATTGCAGTATTGAATGCCAACAAAAAGATTATTTCACAACGAAATAATTAATTTCATATTCATTTTCTTATTTTTATCCAAATCTATCTGTGTGTTTGCTGAAGTCACTCGTAATTGTTTACAGAAATGATTTATGGTGTTAAATCGCAGTCGTATTAATTGGTTATATAGATATTGGTTTGTTTCTTTTTTTCCTTGTTTTGGATTTTATTTGTTTTTAGATTTATGCTTAGTTCTTTTATTTATTTTTTTCTATGTTTAGCGTTGAAGACGCCTTGTTTTATACAGGCGAAATATCCATCGTTTAGTTTGTCTTTTCCTTCTACCGGCCGCATTCCCCTTTGTTTTATTCTTCATTTTGATTTTGTTTTTCTTCTTCATTTTGTTTCTTCGTCTTGAAATTTTTCTCTCTTTATTTTGTCAGATTTTCAGTGCATTGATTTGAATGATATTGTACTTACCTGTTCATCCAGTGCTATAGAACATTTATTATTAAAACTAATTGCAAAATTCTGTTCAAGATATTTTCTTGAACAATGTTTTCTTGAACAATTCTTTTATAGTGGAACAAATAAGATAGAGAACTGAAATAATGGGGCTTCCTGCCGGTGTACTAGGATTCCATGATGTATCTACATCTACATCATCTCCGATAAACTTAGCTCTCACTTCGCTCCGTGTCTGTGTTTTCATGATACCTGTCGTTGTACTCAATGAAACCCAGTTATCACAGTACCATTCCTGTTAACCCAGTGTGTGTCTTAATTGGGAAGCAGTTTTTATTCTATATGTGTAACAGAATATAAAACAAGCTAAGGACTCTGTCCGTCTGGGAGAAGAAAAACAACGAACAGCAATTTTTTGCAAATACGCTAATGTTTTTTGCAAATACGCTGTAGCATCTAAATTAGACCCACTTTGGATCTAAGAAATGATTTCTCTAACTTTAAGGACTTAATCCAAAAGCTCATAAGTTCTGACCAGTACTAAAAAAGGTACCTTTATCAAAGAGTCCCATTAAAGTACCAGCCAAAGTTGATGGAAAACGGAAGCTTTTCAATAAAGCTCCAATTAGAATTAAGAGCTCAAATTCTCTAACAGAAAAGAGGAAGAAAAATAACAAACAACAATTTTTTGTGAAATACGCTAATTTTTTTGCAAATAGGCTATAGCATCTAAATTAGGCCCGGTTTGGAGGCCATAGCTAGGATTGAGTTTCAGCAATGGAAGCCGTAATGCATGTAAAAGCAAGTGGGTGCTGCTTTCTATTTCCATTCGAGGAGTCTGGGGCGTTGCAACGGAGGGTAGATTAAGATCCGGTACAATTTGGACAGAAGGTCCAAAACTGCACTGAATTCGAGAAAAGAACGGAGTATTTATAGCAGAATCTGAGAGTCAAAAATTTCGATATTAATTCCAAGATCTGGTAGAGAAGGTCAAAATTCAGTAATACGATTTATAAATTCTGCGAAAGAGGTCTCCTAATAATATGTCTAGTTATTAAATATAGTTAATGACGAATCAAAGCCTTAAATCGCTCCGAAAAATAGAAAAAAAAAGTTAAAGATCTACTTGAATTTCGTACAAGATTTTAATCTCATTCGCCTCTTCTTTCTGAAATGCAAGTGAATTTTCTGGAACGGATATAATAAAGTGTGCGGATTCCTTAACTTTGTATTTTCATGGTTTTGCCAAATCGGCCCAATTTAAACTAAGAAAGTAGAATGTGTTTCTGACCTAAAATGAGTTATTCGCTTACCGAATTTACTGCTTTTATTTTGGATTGACCTATTTTATTTTTTATTTTTTTGCCAAAGTTGAACAATGAGCAATAAAATATGATAAGCAGAATATGGCGTTGATTGCAAGAGTTCAAGAGCACGAGAGTTCAACTCACGACTTCTTATGATTACTTTTAACTTAGAATCGTTGATCTCAGGTTGAGTTTTCATCTACATTTTAAAACCAAAATAACCGTTACAGTTTTTAGCATGCAAAATTCGAAACAATTCAAAACTGTTGCGGCTTTTACAATACTATCATCGGTCCAAGCAGTTCAAATCTTTTGTTAGGTGACGTGACATTCTGATGTCGTCTTATGAAGGAAGAAATGTTTTACGTAAAAGGAGTGTGTATCGGATTAACGACGCTTCTCCACTACTGTCTGAAGGATTCTAATCAATAATTCACGTTAATTATTGTTAAATCAAGCAATAAATTAAATTAAGTAATAAATAAATAAGTTGTTGTTAAAACAATAAACCAACCTATTGGTAACAGCGGAGTAGCCAGGGGAATTATCCCCTTCCCCCTCATGAAGTGTGAAAAACTAAAAACTGTAAATAAATAAAGATATGACTAAAATAAATAAATAAAAATAAATATATAATATAATAAATAAAATAATATAAAATAATAAAATATAAATAAATAATATAAAATAATATATAAAAATATAAATAAATAATGTAATAATATAATATAATAAAAAAAACTAAAATAAAAACTAAAACTAGAAAAAAACTATAAATAATAACGTTCAGGTTAATTACTGGCTAACTCCCTCTCCCTCTAAATAGACGTATGTTCCCTTGCTTCAAGACTATTTAAAAACTGATTCATTCTCCTTAAATAATATGCTATAAGCATTTGTTCCTTCTGCTCTTTTTCGTGTTTTCAATTCTGATAATCAGTAATAAAAACATTTTTTTCTTTCAGTGTTTTTCCGGTTGAGTCCGCCACCGTGTTCGAAAGATTACAACTTTAATCTACGTGACAACGAAGGCATCTGCGATTTGTTTGACCTGTTTTGATTTAATGTTTTGTTCCTTTCTGTTAACTGTCTATTCTTCACTTTCTCAAATGTCAATTTGAGAAAATGTCAAAAATGTCAATTTACCAACAAAGTTGTCTCTTATTTTTATACAAACTAGAGGGTATTAACGCTTGCTTCCAGCAACTACTCAAAATTAGCCTATTCAGTTAGCCTATTGAAAACGAGTTTAGCCTATTCAAAATTAGCTATCCTAATACTTATACTAATAAATTAGCTACCTAATACTATCCGAAATTAGCCTATTCGAAAAAGAGTGCTATCGTTCACAGACCAGTTTTTATTAATCATCCCTCATCCCCATGTAAAAAAAGCCAAGAGCTGAAGCGGTTTGACGCCCCATGGGCCATTGGTTCTGGAGAATATTTTTTCTTATGATTTTAGTAATAATTTATAATAGCCGTCCAAAATCAGTTTATATTTAGTGCAAAAAGAATTGAAGAGCGATCGCAGTTTAAAGCCGTTTTTACGGAAAATATATCATTGGGCTCAAAAACAAAGAGAACAAAAAGTTGAATTTCTCCTGATTTGTTTTACTGTGTCAATTTTTAAACCAGTGAAAAGAACAAAAAATTTTTGAGTCAAAATATTTTTATAAGTAGTTGCTCTGTTCCTCTGGTGCTTTAAGGCAAGGAAATGTATCATGTTAATGAAAATATTTCAATTATGTGATTACGTTTTTTGTAATTTTACAAAGTCTAATTTTCACTTATTTAAGTCGCTGAATAAATAATTCCTTGAGGAGGAATTTTCGCCAATATCTTCAAATTTTTTTTTGGAGGGGGTCTTCAGACCAATTACATGGTAAACTTCTTCCCATTGTCCCTCTTATAGTTTGCAATAAGTAGGATTTAAAATTAAGTGTACACTTTTACTATGAATATTTTCCTTTTAATTGGTTTCAAACAAAATTTTCATAACCATATCTTCTATAGTGTAAGCTATATTAAGCAGTTACAGAGCCGAAAACAACTACTGCTGAAGGTGTTTCTTTTTTTCAATTTCGCACTCATACATACAACACTGTTTCTTAAAATAATGAAAGACATTAATGGGGGACGATTGTAAGATTCAAATTTCTAGCTGTCTTACCCAACCCTTTCACTCCCTCTTGAAAAGTTGTAGCCCTTGGCCCGTAATCCCAAGATAAGAATCTCCCAACCTTACTTTTTCTCTCCTTTTAAAAATGGGAGTTATTATAATTGTTATAATAGTGTTATAATAGTTATTATATAAATGGGGCCCTTGTCTTTTAGATTAGGTAATTATTTGGATTATATAAAACAAGGTATCTAGAAGTTTCTCAAGTATCTCTGGTTGGTATAGAACTATCATTATCGTATATAACGGCGTTTGATCAAAAAAATATGTTATGTTTTGGATGGTTTACACGGCTGTTCTGTGTGACATTACCATGAATGTCTACTAATTGAAAATCCTTTTTTTTTCGTTCGTCTTTGACGAATGTGTATTATTCAATTGGTCTTATACATTGATTTCTTTCTTTTTGCATGGATAAAATTATATGTATACGTTAGCTTCATACGTACAATATTAAGTCAGTCGCCTCACGATCCCTCTCCCTTATAATAAACAATATTTTAAGTAGAAGTATATATTTTATCATTTGGGCTAATCATCTCATTAGTTATTGATTTATACATGCATACTAATTTTCCAAGTTTTTTTGTTCGCATTTGTGTATATTTGTATATTACATTTGATAAAAATCTTATTAATTCATAAGTAAAAGTTTCTTTTGTATATAAGCGTTTAATATTTTTTTACCTACTGCAACCCCTTGGCTACAAGATCGCGTTGTGAATTAAGTTTTCTACATAATGAATATATGTTATTAAAATGTATGTAATTTATAAAGTTCAAAAAGTTTTTTATTTGCATTTTGTTGAACTTAAGACTATGTAATTTAAGACTAATCTTGCAAGAAAGAAATAATCTTTCTCCTATTTGTCAAGTTTAAAATGGATATTCAATTTTTAAGAAAAATTCGCTTCCCAAATCGACTCTCGTGCTCAGCACGTTTTCTAAAATTTATTTGACATAAATGTATAAATTGAATCGAAATGCGTAAGCTCCATTTAAATATAAAGTATATAAAATAAATGTTGTAAATAAAATGTCGGCAAAATCTATAAAAAATTTATCTAATCGTTAAATTAGCTTCTGAATATCTTTCAACACAAATATTTCTATAACAGAATCTCACATCTCATAGATTCTTTACTGTACTTATTTTTGGTGGGAAGAAGACGATGAACCGTAAAGTCCAGTACCAAAGGACCTATAAATTACTTCTGAAGAATACTTTGGCCTGTCAGTTGCACTTTCGTCGGTAATTTTAATTCAGTTTTTATCCTATCTTCAGCTATGTCTTTGGACCCTCCCAATGGCTCCAAATCCTCCTTGAATACTGTTTTGTCCTCCTGGTCGTTTGTCCCTGTCATTTGTTAATCTTTAGTCGGTCTTTACTCTGTCTTCAGCTATGTCTTCGGACCCTCCCAGTGGCTCCAAATCCTCCTTTTGTCCTCCTTGGCCTTTGACCAAATCCTTTGGTAATCTTTACTCAGTCTTTACCCTGTCTTCAGCTATATCTTCGGACCCTCCCACTGGCTCTGAATCCCCCTTAAATGTTTTTTATCCTCCTGGTCCTTTGTCCCTGTCATTTGTTAATCTTTAGTCGGTCTTCACCGTATCTTCAGCTATGTCTTTGGACCCTCCAAGCGGCTCCAAATCCTCCTTAAATATTTCTTGTCCTCCTGGTCCTTTGTCCAAATCCTTTGGTAATCTTTACTCAGTCTTTACCCTGTCTTCAGCTACATCTTCGGACCCTCTCAATGGCTCCGAATCCTCCTTAAATGTTTTTTGTCGTCCTGTTCTCTGTCTTCAGCCATGTCTTCTGACTATCCCAACGGCTCCGAATCTTCCATAAATGTTTGTTCTCCTGGTCTTCGTTTCCAGGGACCTACTGGTCCACAGACTAGGAAGTATCTGGTTTTCGGGGTGAGTCAAAGCGTGTCGTGTATCGTATTGCAAAAACAAACTGCTCAAAGTTTGTATAACTGCGTCTTTATTATGGCCTTTTCACGCGAAGTCGACCGAGTGGAAATCGTTTTTTGTCCACCGGATTCGATTTTACTTTAACAAATCCACTTCAAATGCACCTGATTGCCCTTTTGAGCCTCAAAAAATACTAACGGGGACTGGAGCTGCCACAAAAAGAATGCTTAACTTCGCCTGAAAAAGCCATATTGAAGATGGGTGTAAGGGTTGTCTTTCTTCTTTTCTTTTTAAGTTTAAACATCCCTTAGGGAGCTCTAAATTAATCGACTGAAATATAATTTAATTCTATTTTCTTTAAGTGTGTTTTGATGTTGGACGGCTATTTCATAGGAGGTCTTTCTTATTTGATATCACAAACTCTTAATTTTACTTCATTCTAATGACGTAACTAATCTAAAGAAATGAGAGCAGTTCTCGAATCTAGGTTTTAATGTAGATTTACCGTCTTGCAAATTTTTTGGAGATGAAAAGGCTTCTGTAATTTGATTAACAGTTGACAGGCTCCGAAAGCTAATGTTGATAGTCATTTGAAAGTGTGATATAACCTTTCCAGCGAAGAATAAAAGGATGATTTATCATTAAACGAATGTATGCACGTTTTTTCTAATGTGTCCTTATTAATAAATTCTTTTTGTAATAAATTTTTAAAATAATAAACATGTTATACGGTTACATTCATTGGCACACATAGCCACAACGTGAGAATAATCAGAAGATTGCCCGGGGCACAAAAAGTGGTTCACTCCGGAGCACAATGTTAGATCGGTAATGCATACCGATTGTTCCATAAATCTAAGGCATTTTAACTACGGTCCCTGGCAATCTACGGAGGGATTACGCCCCCTTCTACCTTTGTGGTAAAAGACCTGAATCATGCAGAGCATTATTCCCCCAAAAGTTCAATAAATATTTGCCTTAGTGGGGAAATTCTTAATTCACCGAACCTCTTGGACTGACATGCACACCGGGAGCTTTCAATTCCTCCCCGCCTAAAATGTCCAAATTTGTTACCTGTATTCTCCTCACAACACACCTATTATTTGTGATTTTTATGACCCCTCCTAAAAAAAGACCTGCATTTGCTTCTAAAATTGACAGACTATTTCTTATTTTTTTAGATGTAAGCCTAAAAAAATACCTAATTGGCCCTTTGCTAGAAGCGTTGCTAGCCAGAATGTTGCGCAAGAGAGGGAGGAATGGATTTTATCAACTCACTGGCCATTTTTACAGACTAGTTGGGTGATATTGCTGTTAAAATCACTTCCTTTTTGTTTTGTTTTTTACCGACAGAGACTGATCTTCTTTCATTGACCCCATTGAACCAACAGATGGAGATACTAGTGACTCAGATGAATTTTACTTACAGTTACAGGAGCAAATAGACAGGGTACCAGGTAGAAATATGGTGTTTTTGCTAGGAGATTTTAATGCCCAGGTTGGTAGAAATAGGGATAGATGGTATCCTAGCCTAGGTAATTTTGGTGTAGGAAAAGAAAACAGTAATGGCTATAGGCTTTTGCAATTTTGTAGGTATAACAACCTAGTTATAACCAATACGGTGTTTGGTCACAAAATGGCCCATAAGTTGACATGGTATTCACGTGATGGTAAGACAGCAAACCTTATTGATTATGTTATTGTAAACAGAAGACTAGCAGGATCAATACAAGATACTAGGGTGTATAGGAGTGCCGTTATTGATGTTAAAAGTAAAGATCACCATCTAGTAGTGTCTAAGGTTAATTCAAAGCTGAAATTTCGGAAGAGTAACTCCCTCCCGGAAAGTTATGATGTTGGTAGACTTCAGGATGAAAATTTGAGAAAAAAATTCCAGGAACAGTTGAGTACTAAACTTGAGGGTTTAAAATTTGACAATGTGGAAGATGGATGGAATAATTTCAGAAAAACAATTTGTGAAGTTGCTGATGGTGTCCTAGGGAAGAGTGCTAAGACAGCAACTAGGAATATTAGTGAAAAAGCTTTAGGTTTAATAGAGAGTAGAAGGGGTTTGTATAAGAATTATCTGAGCGATAGGTCGTATGAAAACAAAAGGAATGTAAAGAAAGTGGAGAAAGCATTAAAATATGAACTAAGGAGATGTGAAATGGAGGCGATGGATAAAATTGCTGAGGATCTGGAAGATGCGGCTAGACGGCATAATAGTAAAATATTATACTGGCATGTTAATAAATTGAAAGGGAGTAGCCGATCCGGACTAGTCCCAGTTAAAGATAGAAATGGGGCCACAATTAGTGATAAGGAAAAAGTTAAAGAAAGATGGGTGGAACATTTTGAGAATGTGCTAAACCGAGATACAGTTGCAGGAAAAGATATAGATGAAAATGAAAAAGTTTGTGATACCTTGGATGTGAAGGAAGATTTGTTTAGTGAGGAAGAATTAGCAACAGTACTAGAAGGATTAAAAAATAATAAGGCCCCAGGTGCTGATAGTATGATTAATGAGTTCCTTAAATATGGTGGCTCTGAGGTTAGGAATAAGCTACTGAAGATTATGAACATGATTTTTGAAAAAGGGGAAGTACCCAATGATTTTAGGAAAACCTTAATTAAACCACTGTATAAGAAAGGTGACAAGAGTGAATGTCGGAATTATCGAGGCATTAGTCTGGTCTCTGTAGGTAGCAAATTACTGAGTAATATGATACTTTTTAGACTGAGACATGCTGTAGACAAAGTTTTAAGGGAAGAACAATGCGGTTTTAGAAAAGGTAGAGGATGTGTCGACCATGTTTTCACTCTTAGGTTAATAATTGAGAAGTCCCTTCGTTGTCAAACACCTTTGGTCCTTAGTTTTATCGATTATGAGCAAGCTTTCGATTCTGTTGATAGAACAGCGTTAACAAAGGTCTTATCGTTATATGGTATACCAGAAAAATACATTAAAGTGATTTGCGCTATGTACGAGAATAATACTGCTGCGGTTAAGGTAGGAAATAAGGTTAGCAACTGGTTTTGTATTAAATCAGGAGTTAAGCAGGGTTGTGTTCTATCCCCCTTTATATGGATCATTTTGATAGACTTCGTCTTAAGGAGCACAGGAAAGGCAATTGGAGACCATGGAATCAAATGGGGAGGAAGAACGCTCCTGGACTTAGATTATGCTGATGATTTAAGCATATTAGATGAAAGTGTGAGCAAAATGAATGAATTTTTAGAGGTTATACGAGTTCAGGGTGCTAAAATAGGCTTGAAAATTAATGTTAAGAAGACTAAGTCACTAAGGTTAGGAATAAGTGAAGATGAACAGGTGACCTTAGGTAACGAAAAGATTGATCAGGTTGGGAGCTTCAGTTACCTTGGTAGTATTATTAGTAAAGATGGTGGGAGCAGTGAAGATGTTAAAAGTAGAATAGCTAAAGCTCAGGGTGTTTTTTCACAGTTAAAAAATGTTTGGAAGAATAGAAAGATAAGCCTACAAACCAAGATTAGAATATTGGAAGCTACAGTGATGACAGTGGTCAAATATGGCTCTGAAGCATGGACACTCCGAAAAGCAGATGAAAATTTACTAGATGTTTTCCAGAGAAATTGCCTATGGATTGTTCTGGGTACCCGGCTGACTGACCGTATTTCAAACAGTAGGTTGTACGAAAAGTGTGGTTCAATCCCGCTTTCTGGGGCTATAATGAAAGAAAGGTTGAGATGGCTAGGCCACGTTCTACGGATGAAGGATGACAGATTACCGAAGATTGTCCTTTTTGGCCAACCGTCTGGGGCTACACGGAAAGCAGGTCGTCCTTGTCTAGGTTGGGAGGATGTCATAAATAAGGATTTAAAGGAAATGGGAACTTCCTGGGAGGGTGTAAAGAGGGAGGCTTTAAATAGATTAGGTTGGAGGAGGAGCGTGCGTAGCTGTGTTGGCCTCAGGCGGCTTGGTGCTGCAGTGAGTTATTAGTAGTAGTAGTAGTAGTATTTCCATCACCTCATTTATCTATAAAAACAAGAAGAAAAAAGTCTGTAAAAAAGTGGCGCTTAGCATACACTGTTTTATCGACTCATTTGCTTTCCAACCGACCGAAAATATTAGGGGCGTCCCCCTCCGCCCACACATGACACCCCTGCTATTCACGTGTATGCTCTTCCCTAAAATTAAAAATAAGACTTTTAATTAAAACCGAGTTGCTGGCATCAACCCATGCATAACTAAAGAAAGGTTAAGACAGATAGTCTGAGTGAGAGGCAAATCTGGCATAACCCTTTTTCAGGATTGTATAAAAATGATGTCATTTCACGTGTTGATAGACAAGTCTATCATCCTAGGGCAGTACTAAGGTAGATAGTCATAGAAGTAACGGATGAATGATCGGATTGATTTTAGGTTGACTTATGACGGGCAGTGTCCACTGGACTTGTATGCAAAACGAGAGACTGAATTTGCTTGGATAAAAAAAGCAAAATAATCAATTAATGAAAAAAATGAGATGTTTCTAGCTTTATAATATTGAATAACTTTCGTAAGGCTGTCCGGACCAATCCATAGGGCCGGACATTTTCCAAACGCGAACACTTGAAAATATTGAACTCAGTTCAAACCAAATAATTGGTAAGTTATGCAGTACCGTAACGCTTCAAATGGACAAACCTATCTCGGCTGCGGTAACCCATAACGTATTATTGGTCATATTTTGTAAAACATTATTATGCGTCAAACAAAACAAATTGATAATTAATTAATAATTAACGATCAAACAAAGATCAGTAAAAGAACGTCCTGAATTTCAAGCGTTTTTAAATTCTCCAACTGAAATTTCAAATTATAACGTCATCGCAGTGGAGTAATTTCATCAAAATCTTGAGGGGGGGGGGGTGTAACCAATTTTCTCATTTCAAGTGAAAATGATAGTCAAAACTGAAAATAAGTCGTATATTACCATAAAGGCAAAGATATACTAAAGAAAACTGACTTGTTTCTGTGGATGCTTGAATTATACAGGCTGATCTCAGTTTTGACAAGATTTTTAAAGAAACTAAATTTCAGCTGGGGGGTAAACTGGGATTTGGGAGATGCAGTGTTATTACCACATGTTGGGTCATCCAACACGTGGTGTCGGGCACAGAATAGAGGCATTTTTGCATATTCCACGATTTCAGTGGTAAAGACTAATTTCAGGTTAAAGTGACCGATTCTAATTTTTGTACATTTTGGAGCTGCATCAAACAGCACTAGTTTTAACAATGTATTTTCTTTGTAGGGAGATTACCTTAACATCCAACCATCCCCACATTCAGTAGAGCTTACTGAAAACGATTTTTGTCACTGACAGCTGACTGACAGCCAATGAAAACCATTCTCTGAATAGTTTCGATAGAATGATCGCAATGAGTTATATTGAACGAGTAGTATATTTTGCGAGTATAGTGTAGTAGTATATTTATGTATAGTATAGTAGTATATTTTGCGAGTATTGAACGAGTTGTATATTTTGCCCAAGAGAACTCTTAACTAATCTCAGATTTCTCAATGTAATTTTGCTCACATTTGTTCGAGTAATTAGCTGTAGCCTAACTCATAACTCGCAGTGCGTTCGTGAATCGAATCTGAACTTCAGGCATCAGTCACCATATTTTGGCAGTTGTTGAAGTACTCTAAAACGACCTTTTTATATTTAATATCCGCGGTGAAGCAAATCCCCTTGTATGTGTTTTGATTTAATGTTCTAAGCTTTCGTGGAAAATTTGTCATATATCTCGTTTTAAATTGACCCTATAATTGGTTATTGCTTAAGCAAGATCATAACCAAATTGAATTATAGCAACCAAAAATAAATTTCAGTCGCTTAACGTTTGGATCGTAATCTTAAAATATATAGAAAATAATAAACGTAAATAATAAAAATAATAAACGTAAACTTAAAATAATAGAACGTTATCTTAAAAGCTATTTTTGTTTCTAGATTGAGCTCAATTTAATGCCAAGAACAAAGAGAGACAGAACAAAACGACGCTGATATTTCGCCTGTATAAAGAAAGACGTCTTCAGCGCAGAAGAAACAAAGATAAAAAACCAAAATAAACTAAAACACATCAAAACCACTACCAATATTAATAAACTATAATTATCGCAACAGATCTACATAGGATCAATGAGGCGTCTGTAGCGCAGAAGAAACAAAGATGGAAAACCAAAATAAACTAAAACACATCAAAACCACTACCAATAGTAATACAACTATCGCAACAGATCCACATAGGATCCAATGAGGGGTCTTCAGTGCAGAAGAAACAAGGATAAGAAACTAAAATAAACCGAAACACATCAAAACCACTACCAATATTAATAATTTATAATTATCGCAACAGATCTACATAGGATCAATGAGGCGTCTGCAGCGCAGAAGAAACACAGATGAAAAACCAAAATAAACAATATTAATAATTTATAATTATCGCAACAGATCCACATAGGATCAATGAGGCGTCTGCAGCGCAGAAGAAACAAAGATGGAAAACCAAAATAAACTAAAACAAATCAAAACCACTACCAATAGTAATACAACTATCGCAACAGATCCACATAGGATCCAATGAGGGGTCTTCAGTGCAGAAGAAACAAGGATAAGAAACTAAAATAAACCGAAACACATCAAAACCACTACCAATATTAATAATTTATAATTATCACAACAGATCTACATAGGATCAATGAGGCGTCTGCAGCGCAGAAGAAACACAGATGAAAAACCAAAATAAACAATATTAATAATTTATAATTATCGCAACAGATCCACATAGGATCAGTGAGGCGTCTGCAGCGCAGAGGAAACAAAGATGAAAAACCAAAATAAACTGAAACACATCAAAACCACTACCAATAGTAATACAACTGTCGCAACAGATCCACATAGGATCCAGTGAGGCGTCTTCAGTGCAGAAGAAACAAGGATAAAAAACTAAAATAAACCGAAACACATCAAAACCACTACCAATATTAATAATTTATAATTATCGCAACAGATCTACATAGGATCAATGAGGCGTCTGCAGCGCAGAAGAAACACAGATGAAAAACCAAAATAAACAATATTAATAATTTATAATTATCGCAACAGATCCACATAGGATCAGTGAGGCGTCTGCAGCGCAGAGGAAACAAAGATGAAAAACCAAAATAAACTGAAACACATCAAAACCACTACCAATAGTAATACAACTATCGCAACAGATCCACATAGGATCCGATGAGGGGTCTTCAGTGCAGAAGAAACAAGGATAAGAAACTAAAATAAACCGAAACACATCAAAACCACTACCAATATTAATAATTTATAATTATCGCAACAGATCTACATAGGATCAATGAGGCGTCTGCAGCGCAGAAGAAACAAAGATGGAAAACCAAAATAAACTAAAACAAATCAAAACCACTACCAATAGTAATACAACTATCGCAACAGATCCACATAGGATCCAATGAGGGGTCTTCAGTGCAGAAGAAACAAGGATAAGAAACTAAAATAAACCGAAACACATCAAAACCACTACCAATATTAATAATTTATAATTATCGCAACAGATCTACATAGGATCAATGAGGCGTCTGCAGCGCAGAAGAAACACAGATGAAAAACCAAAATAAACAATATTAATAATTTATAATTATCGCAACAGATCCACATAGGATCAATGAGGCGTCTGCAGCGCAGAAGAAACAAAGATGGAAAACCAAAATAAACTAAAACAAATCAAAACCACTACCAATAGTAATACAACTATCGCAACAGATCCACATAGGATCCAATGAGGGGTCTTCAGTGCAGAAGAAACAAGGATAAGAAACTAAAATAAACCGAAACACATCAAAACCACTACCAATATTAATAAATTATAATTATCGCAACAGATCTACATAGGATCAATGAGGCGTCTGCAGCGCAGAAGAAACACAGATGAAAAACCAAAATAAACAATATTAATAATTTATAATTATCGCAACAGATCCACATAGGATCAGTGAGGCGTCTGCAGCGCAGAGGAAACAAAGATGAAAAACCAAAATAATCTGAAACACATCAAAACCACTACCAATAGTAATACAACTGTCGCAACAGATCCACATAGGATCCAATGAGGGGTCTTCAGTGCAGAAGAAACAAGGATAAGAAACCAAAATAAACTAAAACACATCAAAACCACTACCAATATTAATAAACTATAATTATCGCAACAGATCTACATAGGATCAGTGAGGCGTCTGCAGCGCAGAAGAAACAAAGATGAAAAACCAAAATAAACTGAAACACATCAAAACCACTACCAATAGTAATACAACTGTCGCAACAGATCCACATAGGATCCAGTGAGGCGTCTTCAGTGCAGAAGAAACAAGGATAAAAAACTAAAATAAACCGAAACACATCAAAACCACTACCAATATTAATAAACTACAATTATCGCAACAGATCCACATAGGTGACTGTCACTAAGAGAGTTAATTCGATGAGAACACCAAAGCAACTGAAGACGTTTCATTTTATACAGGCGAAATATTCGCGTAGTTTTAGTTTTTTTATCTTTCCTCTTCTGGCCGGAGTCTAGGTTTTCTTTGTTTCTTCATTGAGTTTTCTCTTTGTTCTTTTACATGGCTGCCAACTTCGGCTTAAGATCTTTCACTTTAATGCTGAACCCTTCATTGAATAAATGCCGCGTATATTCTTTAATAGATCAAGAATAATTTTAGACTTGTAAACTTAATAATTGTGAAAAAGAAATTTTATTTTCTCTTACAAACAAACTGTGGCATAGCCTCAACAGTTCTCCAGAAATGAAAAATGTAACGTCAGTCAATGAACAAAGCAAATTACCTCTTCATTCATAAACATTAGATAGCTAATTGAATTACAACTAATTGATTCGTTTTAACACAATAAACTGGCGTTACGTTAAATTCACAAGTACTGATCTAATTTGCAAATCAGAATTGGCGGAGTACGGTTAACGTCGTGAAGTGATCCATCTCCCTTGTCTTATTTGCATTTATATTTTGCCACAGCCTCATATAGGATACATGGTCATTAAAATCTGTCAAAATCTTCATCTGATCGTAGATTGGAAGTCCGCTTGCCACAACTTCAGTCAGTGACGCCAATGCAAGAAAATTTAAGAGGGGAAAGGAATTTTTATCGATTTTTTATGACAAATACATTAATTAATAGAACAGTATTGAGCAAACATACATGAAACACGGGGTAGCGGCAATTTCACTGCGTGGCGAAATCCTCGTCTTAATCTGTCCATATCCTAGGAAGGGAGGGAACAAAAGGCAAGAACACCTTTCAAAAAAAGTATGTTTCAAAATCTCTAATTCCCGTCATTGACTTCAGCACTCCACGTGCCCTGCAACTCCACAGGGTCTCAGACCCAAATTTCAAGATGGCCATTTTGACAAAATTGCAGGAAAAATGTGCCTCAGGAGGGATAATTTGAATAGAGTCCCAGGAGTAAGGACACCAAATAATCAAATTAGCCCATATTAAACAGGGATTCCTTAGATAAATTTTAGTAGAAAGATGGACATGTTGCACTTTGTTTAAAACAGACATACAAGCATTTTCAATGTGTATGGTTGAAGGCCAAAGGACTATTTTTGCTCGGCGATTTAATGTCTATGACAAAAGGATCAAAAGGGAGATATTAAGGCCTCTGTTCCTTCACTCTGTTCTTTTTAGATTAGATATCCTGAGTAAGGTAATTTCTACTCTGTTTAAATTTGAAATTTGCTCTTTAGTTTTTCACGGATAAACTTTATTTTTCTAATTAACAACAGTAAGTGGACAGACGGAAAACGAAAAACAAAAAAGAAAATCAAAGAAAAGGTTTGAAGCAATAAAGACTAAAGCAGACCTCAACAATGAAGCGTGAAAAGTTTTAAGTACTATCAGAACTTACCACAGAAAATCATTTCAAAAAAAAAAAATATATGATACAACAGAAGTAACCGTAAAAAAAGGGATTAATATTTAGTTTTTAAAACTAAAATTATAAGGCTTCAAGATTTACAATTTTTATTTACAAGATAATAAATTAATGGAACAACAGAACAATTGCAAGCAGGGGGAACAATCTAATTTTAAAAAGAATAATTCACAATAATCTAACACATTACATATTGATTTCCCAAATTGTCTGGCCAACACCCAATCCTACTAACACCCCTCCATTGCAAAAATTATTTGAGTGGTTTATTTGGGATTAGAATATTTATTTCACTTGAAGACTAAGTACTACTGTAATTCATTATCTCCCAAATCTTTGTCTTTCTATTATTAACTCAAAATATTACTAAGACTTGAAAAAAGGGAACAGCTAGACTTTTTATAATTGACATAACGGCATTGTCACGTCTAAAGGTCCTATCCGATGTTTTAAAATTGTCTTATCAGTCTTATTTGTCGTATTATAAGCCCAACAAGATAAATTAATAAATAACCACATCATCCCAACAATCAATCAGGGACGACCTACTTTTCATTTGGCCGAAATGAACGATCTTAGGAAATATGTCATCCTTCATCCGCGGAATGTGTCCTAGCCATCTCTGTCTTGGCTTTTACTACAATTAGCCATGACTTGATGCCCACAACTATTCCATTTTCATTCAAAAATTAACGGACTCGGTCGAGGCCTACAGTCTCTAAAAGTACCACTAATTGAATACACTCTAGCTGAGCCGCTTTCTCATTCCCACAGATTTCTGCTCCGTTATGTCGAATGGGCATTATTCTAGATAACAAGACCCTTTTTTATGTAACGAATCTTTCTCTCGTTATAGCCCTAGAAAGCGGGATCGAACCACATTTTTCGTGCAGCTTACTGTTTGAGACACGGTCAGTCAGTAGGGTCGAAACAATGTGCAGGAAAAAGACATACACAATACATGTTATTTATCTACATTATACGTGCTTGTTCAGTTATTAAATAAAAAAAACTAATTTTTTTAGCTGAAAGTAAGGAGCGACATTAAAACTTAAAACGAACAGAAATTACTCCGTATATGAAATGAGTTGTCCCCTCCACAATCCCTCGCTCTTTACGCTAAAGCTTTTAATTGTTTTAAAAAGTAGAATTGTGGCAAAGAGTCAAACTTTAGCGTAAAGAGTGAGGGATTGTGGAGGGGACAACTCATTTCATATACGGAGTAATTTCTGTTCGTTTTAAGTTTTAATGTCGCTCCTTACTTTCAGCTAAAAAAATTAGTTTTTTTTATTTAATTTCTGAACGTTTTTGAATTAATGCATGTTTGGTTTTGGCTCTCCGCACATAAATTATTAAAATGAAATTTGTATATTAATTCTTTTTTTGGCTAAATGGCTTTCTCTTAGTTTTGATCAGACGATTTTGAGAAATAAGGGGTGGAGAAGGAGGCCTAGTTGCCCTCCAATTTTTCGGTTACTTAAAAAGGCAACTAGAACTTTTAATTTTTAATGAACGTTTTTATTAGTAAAAAATATACGTAACTTAAGAATTAACTTACGTAACAAACTTTCATAACCTTATATTTTTATTATGTATACGAGGGGGTTTGTACCCTCGTTAATACCTCGCTCTTTACACTAAATCGTAAGTTTTGTCCCAATTCTTTAAGAATGACCCCTGAATCAGAAAGGCCGTAGAATAAATAGTTGAAATTACTAAAAATACTTTAGCATAAAGAGCAAGGTATTTATCTCCTCCTAAATACTTTGCTCTTTATGCTAAAGTATTTTTAGAACCCCTCATATGCGTAATAATCTCTGTTCGTTTTAAGTTTCAATGCTACTTCTTCCTTTCATTTGAAAAAACGTTTTCATGTTTATTTTTCATTGTTTTCTTATAGTAATGCTAGATAATCCTGCGCCCTTGTCATTGAATTTTTCTTCCCCCATGACAGATTCCTCAAAGGAAAGATCCTCCAACATAGCCCCCCCCCTCAGCCCCACCTCCAAACAAAATAAAATCCCCCTAAAAACGTCTGTACACTTCCAAATAACCATTACTATATGTAAACACTGGTTAAAGTTTGTAACTTGCAGCCCCTCCCCCAGGGACTGTGGGGGAGTAAGTCATCCCCAAAGACATAGTTATTATGATTTTCGACTATGCTGAACAAAATGGCTATCTCAAAATTTTGATCCGTTGACTTTGGGAAAAAAATGAGCGTGGGAGGGGGCCTAGATGCCCTCCAATTTTTTTGGTCACTTAAAAAGGGCACTAGAACTTTTCATTTCCGTTAGAATGAGCCCTCTTGCGACATTCTAGGACCACTTGGTCGATACGATGACCCCTGGGGAAAAGAAAAAAAAACAAAAACAAACAAACAAACAAATAAACACGCACCCGTGACTTGTCTTCTGGCAAAAAATACAAAATTCCACATTTTTGTAGATAGGAGCTTGAAACTTCTACAGTAGGGTTCTCTGATACGCTGAATCTGATGGTGTCATTTTCGTTAAGATCCTACCACTTTTAGGGGGTGTTTCCCCCTATTTTCCTAAATAAGGCAAATTTTCTCAGGCTCGTAACTTTTGATGGGTAAGACTAAACTTGATGAAACTTATATATTTAAAATCAGCATTAAAATGCGATTCTTTTGATGTAGCTATTGATATCAAAGTTCAATTTTTTAGAGTTTTGGTTACTATTGAGCCGGATCGCTCCTTACTACAGTTCGTTACCACGAACTGTTTGATAATTTAACAAAATCACTTATCAAACAATATGCATGATCGATATTAATACCGATTAATAATAATATCAATAACAATATGCATATCCCAACGATGCGGAAAATGACAATAGAAATTTAGAGGAAGTGAAATAAAAGGGGTTTAAAGTTTCTTATTGATCTGACCCATTTCCTAAGAGCCTGCAACCTCGAGAGACTACAAAAGATACTGGTCTCTATTATTCCATTTTTGAAAAAAGCACCTATCATACATAAACTAAGAGATATTTCGAAGTTGTATTGGTCGTTTGCTATATTTCAAGGGATTTTAGGATTACCCATATTTAAAGGGGCAGACTGGAGATATATATTCTATTCCAGACGGTAATAATATCATACTTATGATATTATTGCTCCTTGTTGAAACAGTTTTGAAATAAAAGTGGTAAGCTTTAAGAAATTAACATTGATTGTTGCCAAGCAACGTTAGCATATCATACCTACATTTTTGTTTAGTTTACATTTAACGATTAAGCGAGTTAATGCCAGTGAACAAGGCAAATAAAAGTTTTTCTAACAATTATAATCCCGCCTTAATTAGTGCAATGGGTTGTATTGATTGGCGGATAACAATGATAACAACGGACGGATAATAATGGTCTCTATCATTTTCTAGACACAAGACAGGAACTACATATTTACGAGGAAATTGCTTAGAGGACATAATTGCGCTATTCCTGGCAGTTAATCTGGGCAACTTATGGTCAAACAAATTCCCACGTAACATTAGAATTTCAGATGCCAGGTGAGGTGATGAACGCTTGGTCTGACTGCAAATACAGGTCAGTAAGTACTACAGATACCATGAAATCTATAAACCCTTATGTAATTGAACAAATAGGAATGCTTGTCAGGAAAACATTAATTAAAAAAAAAAGATCAATTTAGACCTTTTATCTTCCGATCTTATATTTTGCTATGACCCTTAGGCCTTTAATGCACTCCTCTGTTTGCATATGAAGTAAAGCAAATCTCAAGCAATAATGGTCGTTATTAAGGTATTTGAGGGTAGGCCTGAACATGCATACATTAGTCTATTGTCTTGTGACATTCATAACAATTTGTACCATTTTCTGTACAGATGTTGGGAGCTACAATCTTTAAAGTTAGGTTTTTAAAAGAACGTAAAAGCGCTACTACAGGATATCTTGAAACCTACATATCCCATTTTAATAAAACAAATAGGGATATTTGCCGGTAAAGTCTTATTTCAGAGAAAAAAAAACCACCAACGGGTAAGCTATACATTGCCCAAAAAGTTGGCAATTTATCGTCCATTAAAAAATACCACTATTTTTTGGCAAAGAAAATCTGAAAACAATTTCCACCCTTACTGGCACCAATATATTTTGGGAAACATTTGTTTTATGAACATTTATGAAAAAATTAAACAAAATTTCCGTCGTCCTTGACTATTTTTTTCCTTGATCTTCATAAAAAGTCGAATAAAATCATTACCCCCCCCCAGATTTTCAGGAAATGGTGCTTCTTCTCTAAAATTCTAGGGTGATAAAGGATTAATTCAGGAAAACCATTGCAAAGAAAGGATTAATACTTTGTTTTTTTTTTCAGCAAAGTTATGCTGATTCAAAATTGTCAATTTTGTTATTATCAATAAAACATAATCATTTTTATTTTAAATAGAATAGTTAATAATACTTAACATAAAATACACTCATTTTCAAAACCCACAGAAATATGCTTCCTACTAGCCTTTGCTTGAGGTTACCTCCATCGTAAAAATAGTTGAATGATTTTATTTGGCAGTTTATTTATTCTAGTAAAAAAATAGATATTGCTTAAATTTACCATTCTTTGACTTTTCTATTGTAAACAAAAAAAATAATGAATTCAAAAAAGGAGGCCGCTAGACCTATTGTAATTAACATAGTTAATTTTGTTTGTTCCGATTTAAGTGTTTAATTTTCTTATAGAGTAAATACCTTCAACCAATTAATTCATTTAATTCAATAAATTAAACCAAAAAACTAAATTAAATCAACTTAATCCAAACTAAGTTGACTAATTATATTAATCAATTTTAAATTAGTATACATTTTGCATACAAACTCTAATTCAAAACACAGAATTCACAATCATATAACTGGGAATAAACCGGCCATGAACGAACCAGGAGTGTTGAACCATGAATTTGCTATTCTAAAGTTAGGAATTTAATGCCCCTCAGATAGTCTATACTTCGCTGTATTTTCAGGGCAGCCATAAAAAGAGTCAACTGGGAATCTTTCCCAAAAGGTCAAAAATACAGAGTGACTTTTGTTCTTTGAAAATTAATTAAACTGGTTAATAAATTACATCTCGCAATTTGCCTCCGACTACGTCAAAAACGGACGAAATTTCTGCAGGGGTAACAATAATCTACTTTAACACTGAAATTTTTTCAAGTTTTCTTTTTTAATCTGACCCTCTGTCAACTTGACTCGACACACAAGAAAACTGTTTTGATCTGGTTCCGAAATGTTCAGTTATAACTTCAGGGACGAATGTTATCCTAGCTCTTGATCTTCACGGTACAGAGTTGCTAGTTTGTTGCCAGACCCTTTATCAACTTGACTCGACTCACAAGAAAACTGTTTTGATCTGGTTCCGAAATGTTCAGTTATAACTTCGGGGACGAATGTTATCCTAGCTCTTGATCTTCACGGTACAGAGTTGCTGGTCTAGCGTCTGCGGTGCAGAAAAGAAACGAGAGATATCGGAGGCAGATTATTGGGTGAAAGCGACCTCTGAAATTGTCCTTCGTTGATCATCCTTTTGTTCTTACATATAACTGCCCTTATTTGTATTTTTTTTCTTGTCAGTTCCTCTTTGTTTGTATTTGTCAGAATTTATTTGTTTCTTTTCCTCTTTTTCTTTATTACTCCATCAGTGTTGTATATTACATTTATGATGGACAATAAAATTTACATATATATATATATATATATATATATATATATATATATATATATATATATATATATATATATATATATATATATATATATATATATATATATATATATATATATATATATATATATTATACTCAATCATATACAGCCTATAAGCAGGGGTGTAATTTGCTACAGGGCCGGGGTGGCAACTACCCCTCCAGATCCCAGTTACCTTCCCATCTGTAATTTAGTTTCTTCACAAATCTTTTCAAAACTAAGATAAGCCTTCATAATTCATGCATCCATACGTGTCTGTTTTCTTGTGCATATCTTTGCCTTTATGGTACTATAAGACTCATTCTTCATTGTCATTTTCACTTGATTTGAGAAAATTGGGTCCAACTTTTCCCCTCCCCCAAAATTTTCATGAAATTACGCCACTGCTATGAGACGAGGAGGGTGTCCAAATATCACTCCAATAACACACAGAACATTTTCATGATATTTTTTTGGCCCTGTTTGGGCCAAAATTGCTGTTTTGCGGTAGAAAACGTAAGAAATTTGCAGCCGGGATCTCTTCTATTAAGGTACTTAAAATATCCGTTACGATCAGATCTTTAATTTCTTCTTCGAATGATCTCTCTTTGAATGATCTACAACAAGTGGCTCAATACGATATTTCTATTTTTTTTTATATACCGCTTATTTCATACTATACGTTTTATACGTCGTCCTGTCTCGTTCGTCCCTTATGATATGAAAAAAAAACACTTTTTTGGGCTACCTAAAAATATGAATTTCTATATGGCACCAACACTTTTACTTTTTGCTGGGCCGCGACGATGTCTTAATACTCAAAACCAAACAGAATAGGCTACATTTTCACAGTGCTAGTGGATAATGAAAACAAAACTTTTTTTTTTATTTTTCTAAGGAATTAAAAAGGAAACAATCTTTAAAAATATCAGTGTGTAGGTGAATACTGTTACTCTTTCTCTGTACATAAAATGCGGTTAAGCTGTGATTAAGCTGTATTGAAATACATTTTGTTTCAGACAAGGATAGCTTTCCATGTTTTTTCTGAATAATGACTTTGCTAATACATACACAGCCAGTGCAGCAGAAAATAGAAACTTGTTTTTATCATTCCCAGTTTCTGGGATGTCCATTGGGGAGGGGGGGGCATTCGTCCTCCAAGATTTCGAAAAATAAATTTTTCGTATTTTATCGAAAAGAATAGCCATCCTCACTTAAGCTTGAAAAGAACAACAACAAAATGCCCCCTCCCCGCGTATTTCCATGAACTGACGCTACTGATTTACTTCTGTATTTTTTTTTCGTTCTGAAAGACAGAAGCTGATTTCTGTTTTATTCCAGCTGTTTCACAACAGTTTTTTTTGTAAGAAAGCAAAACTGCTCTGATGCTTAACTCAAATGGAAGACTGAGACTGAATGAATGTGTGTGCTGAATTAGGTGATCGAAATGAAGGAGAACAGGAAAAAAAGGGTACATTTATAGAGAACAGGAAATTTACACAAATAGAGAACAGGAGAAATAGGAAAATTTTCGTTGATTTAAATTTCCAATTTTATGTAGCTCGTCTGGAGCTCATCTCATTCTTGAAATTGGAAAGATTTCATTTTTCCACTTTAATTTTGGGTACAGTGAAGTTTTCATCATTCAACTGACAAAATATTGCCGGCAATATTTACTGCCTACTAAGGTTTATGTTCCATGTGCAGTTTTTTTCGGTATGCTCTTTTCTGGCTTCAATATTTCAACATAAAGCGGTAATTTTGTAATACGTGATTCGATCGGTGAGTAAGGTCAAGACCTTGTTCAAGTGGTTGTTTATCTCAATTGCTAAAGTAGGAAAACAGTCCTTTTATTCTTCTTTCGTTTCCTTTTTTTCTAACCAAATATTTACCTCTAACACATTATTATTCACAAGCTGAGATTTACCTTTAGCCATTTACAGAATTAAATCTTTGAAAATGGTTTAGCATTTCTTTTATTGAAAAATATGTCGAAAATCGGCTGAAATTTGTTGGAAAACGGAAAATTTCCCTATTTCATAGACAAGCTAGGATCATTCTTTAAGAAAATGTCTACGCACTATTATAATTCTGGCTTGGTAATTTAATGAATGTGAAATTAATAAATCCACTGGTACAAGTATATTGTTCTTTTAGGACAAGTTACAGCTATAGGATAATTGCAAAATTTCCAAAGACCATAGACCTGTGCTTAATTAGGTTTTTAAAACGTCAGCTATACTTGTATACTGCATATTTTTTAGTATATATACTGATTATACACAATATTGATACTGGCAATTTACTATATATAAAGTAAATATACTTTTACTGTATATACTGATATTCAAAGCAAATCCTGCATGGCGCAAAGTAGTTATTGTTTTTGGAAGGGACTAGAGCTCATCATTCAGTATTTATAAAGTCCGAATACGTGAAAGGTGACCATTTTTAGTGCAAGTTCCGTGCTGGATCCCCCCCCCCCCAAGAAGCAGCCCCTCGGGACACCGCCTGTAACCACATGCACGACGATTTCAATTCTTTCTATTATATTTAAATTTTATATTTAAATATTATAGTTAAATATATTATATTAAATATATTAAATTAGCTATATTAAAAGTGGATTCAATAAACTTTTTTTTTAGATAAAACTAACAACCTCTTGATCATAAGTACACAGAGTTGGAACTCTTAGAACTCAACCTTTTGTTCATATATTGAATAAATTCTGTTTTGGAGAAAATCTATTAAGGTTCTATATTCTTAGTGAGCTTCTCACTGCTATGGATCTTCATATGTTTGGATAAATTGTTGCTCTGAGAGAAACTTTTACTGCAGACTGCGCATGTGTATGGTTTTTCCCCTGTATGAAACCTCATATGCCTAGACAAATCATTATTTTGCGAAAAACTTTTACCACATAATGTACATGTATACGGCTTCTCGCCTGTATGAACCCTATGATGTATGGATAAACGATCAGTTCGAGTAAACGTTTTCTTACATATACTGCATTCATAGGGTCTCTCACCAGTATGAGCTCTTCGGTGTACAGACAAGTACTCAATCCGAGTAAATGATTTCTTACACACATCACATTCATAGGGTTTTTCACCTGTATGAGTCCTCATATGTTTCGACAAATCCGAACTTTGATAAAAACTTCTATCACACAATACACATTTATATGGCTTTTCCCCGGAATGAATTCGTCGATGTACATATAATCGATCAGTACGGGTGAATGTTTTCTTACATACATCACACTCATAAGGTCTGTCCCCTGTATGCACCCTCATATGATTAGCCAATGTGTACTTTTGAGAAAAGACCTTCTTGCATAGGTGGCACTCATGTGCTTTCTCTCCACTTAAAGGCAGCAGCAGAGGCATTTTCTTTGTCTTCTTCGCCACTTGAATTGGCTCCTCTTGTGTTTCCTCTACATTGTACGAGCAATGCAGTATAGAACGTGGCTCTGATTTAATGTATAAACTAGGCCCCTTCTGGCTTACATCATTTAAATTATTTACACTTAGCAAAGGTTCACAATCTGAGCCTATTTCTTCTTTAGGTATTAGCAGCAATTGAGACATTCTCTTCATTTTGCTTTGCATACCCGGTGGCTTCTGTTCCACACCATAGGAACTGCAAACAGAAGAGCTGGGTTCTGATTTGATGTTTGAACAGCCTCCATTCGAGTATTCTTGAAATAAGTGGCTGATGCTGGGTGTCTCTAATTCACTATCTGAGTCTATTTCTTCCTTTAAACAAACACTTGCATATTCAAGTATACAAGGAGTTTCATCTTCTTCAAATACAGTATTCCAAGATGATGATGATATTTTCACGTCTAGAATAGGAAAGGTGCATTTACCGAGAATGTTCGAAATGTTCGAAAATACCGAGAATGTTCGAATGTCCAAAATACCCTTTTTTCTCCTTGGATTTAGTCAGCGTTGCAAGTCAACATTTTTAATTTAATGCAAAGTTTGGTGATGACAGGTTAGGTTAGATTCGGTTAACGAAGGTTTTTAACCCATTTATGATATTTACAATCAAATTTAATCTAACCTGACCTAACTTTAACTTTTCCATCATAGCTTGCATAGGACTGAAAAATCTGACTCGCATAGCTAATTGAATCCAATCAGAGAAAAAGGAATTTCAAACATTCACCGACATATTCAAAGATGATGATGATATTTACACGTCTAGAATAGAAAAAGTGTACATAATACATATGTAACCCTGAATGTTCGAAGTTCGTGAATTTCCGAAATACCTTATTTTTCCCCTTCGATTTAGTCAGCGTTGCCAGTACACATTTTTAATTTAATGCAAGGTTTGATGATGACAGGTTAGGTTACATTAGGTGAGCTAAGCTTTTTAACCCATTTATGATATTTACAACCAAAAAGGTTGCATAGGATTGAAATACTCGCTAAGCTAATTGAATCCAAGCAGAGAAAAAGGAATTTCGGATATTCACCGACACATATATACGGACACACAAACATATATACTTTACATATACACACAGGTTAGGTTAGTAGAGTAAAGATTCTCTCCCCCACTATGGTCAGCCCTGATTCCTCCCCTTTTCCACCAAGGACACCATAGTACCAAGGACAGGCAAAATGAAGTTTGACAGTTTGAATTTGTAGTGGGAAGTTACACTGCGACATATATAATATATAATTAAAAACAAAAATTTAGTTTTTAAAGAATTTGACTTCCGTAAGCAGTTAGCAATTTTGGGTAGTAGCAGGTTCCGAACTAAGTAAAAAGAAAGGTGGGTGAAAAACCGTCCGTTATGTACGTTTTTACTGATGAAGGAACATAACGAACCATTTTTCACCCACGACTCGTCATGTACGTTATGTAAGTTTTAAATTCACTAAGGCCAGAGCCTAAATTAAGCATGCTTTCTTTTCTTTTTCATTTTGTGCCTTTTTTGACACATGTGTGAACTAAGTTCACCTGCGGTACGCTCAAAAATTATGTGATTTATTTCCATAATAGCAAACAAAATACCCTTGTCTGAGATTTTGTATTTCTTGTTCTATGAGAAAGCTACAATACTTTTTAATGCAAGTCAGTCTTGTAAGCGTTCAGTGGTTTTATTCAATTTTCATATACAGGTTTATGATCAGGTCCTACTCAATTGGATGAAATGATTTCATTGCAGCCCCCCCCCCAAACTGACTTGTTACTTATCCCTAATTGCAACTTAAAGTTTCTAGGGTGGCAATTTGCGTGCATTTTTCCTAAATAGACATTGGAGATTATTAAATCCATCAGCTACCTTGCTTTGGATTAGCTTTATGCTATCTTCAATATCATCATTTATTCATTTTTGTTTTTGGATTACAGAATATCGTCAAGCTTGGTTATTTATTGCAAGAAAGAAAGAAAGGTGGGTGAAAAATCAGCAAGATATAAGCTATTGACATTTTGAGTAGTAGCAGGTCCCAAACTAAATAAAAAGAAAGGTGGGTGAAAATCAGCAAGATATAAGCTATTGACATACGGGACCAAACAGTATAAGAAGGCGTAACTTTCCTTTGAAAGTGTAGTTATTTTTAGGAATCAACAGATCGCTAATGTCGGAACATTTGCGGACGAAGAGCTTTGTCAAATTTAACTAATTAATTGTGCGTTTTTATTTTCACGGTTAGATGTGGCAACACTGACGAAAATGCAATATTATCCAAAAACTTTGTAATTTTCCCACCTTCAGTGAAAGCATTGGAAATGAATTTACTTTAAAAATCCCTATCAAACATTCCTCTTTTTACAGCTAAATCTCTGAGGAGAGTACTCATCAACAAGACGAAAGTTATATGCAGTCCCGATCTGTAAAAGATGGCGAGGGAAGGGGGAGGGAGGTTCAGACCAATTATCCTAGGGAGATGGGGGCCATATCCAAAAAAGGAACATTTTACCACGTCAAAACGTCCACAGATTCGTTCTGTCTTTTTCAAATTACGGAGTTCTTGAGATATGTGATAAGATAGATGTATTAGAAGGCAGATTCAGACAGCGATCAGAAACACTCGTAGGTTTTCAGTTTGGTTGTATTAATCATTCGTGAGTCGTTGTTAGTGTACTTTTTAGTGCTTGCGATGATAACTGTTTTTATTTTGTATGTTTCTGTCTCCATACTCCTTTAAGTATATCTTTATATGTATATAAGGTTCAAATATATTATTATTATTATTTATGCTAGCGTTTTTCAGTTTTATTAGGAGGGACCTTCAGTTGAATCTAGATGGATTGTTACTCTGCGTAAACAAGATTTAGGTGCTTTCAAACTGATTTTGCTGCATTAATTGCATAGTACATACACTGACAACTGATCCTGTGTATCTACTTGCGAATTAGTCGAACCCTACAAAGTGGGTTAACAGTCACTCACTTGACTGTTAGCCGACTTAGACAGGTTCCTAATCAAAGCACAGTAGGATTTTTGTAAATTAAAGTTCTATTCGTGATTGAAGGGGGTCCATTTTTGATATTTTTATTTTTGAAATTGAAAGTATCAGTACTATAATTGGCAACATAGCTGAAATATTTCAGCAGCCGCAGAAGTAGCCTACTCTAATTACTACTACTCTAATTACTTGATTAACTTTTGAGAAATTGTTCTCATGTATCAGACCAACCAAAAAGCTTATTTTTACGGATATAGAACATATTAAAAAACACAACTTCTTCCATCGTTTTAACTTAACCTAAAACAATTCGATAAAATAAATTCTTCAAATAAAAATAAAGAGCTACATTAAACCAAAGGGAAGCAAATTAATGTCAAATAACAGTTTTAAGCTTCAAACTAACATAAATCATTTTCAAAAAATAAATGAAATTCAAAAACGAAAATACATTACAATAAATACCTAGGTAACTTAAAACGAACAGAAACTATCACAAAAAAGAGTAGTGCTAATCTTCCCTAAGCTTTCTAAAGACTAGAACGTTATTTACCTTTTACTGAAAACAATTTTACTTCGAACTATGTCTTTTTATTTGTCTAAGCGTAAAAAGAAGAAGAAAACAGAAAGTGCTAATGAATATACATTGAAAGTCTAATATATATATTGATTTTAATTCCTATATTATTAACGTTATAAAAGAGAAAACGTTAAAAATGTGTTGTGTATTCAGTAAAGCGGAAATGCCGTTCTGGTCTTTAGAAGACCTGGGAGACGTTATCCAAACTATTTATTGGCTGCTAAAAAAATGATATTCAATATTTTTTCAGTTTTCTCTATAAGAACCAAAATTTCGGCTAACCACCAATATATTTTGAGGAGTATTTTTTTTTACCGACAGTCGTACTATAGAGCTTTGGATAAATGGGTACATGAAATACTATACAAATGAATGGATTTAAAAAATGAATAAATTCTGGGCCAAATAAGGCTGTAGCCACTCTGACTCCCATTACAACCGTGAGCACAGAGAAACATTGATAGACAATTCCATTATAAGAATCTCATTGTGTTATATTTTGTACTGCTTGTTTTTTCATAAATATATCCATCTCGAGCTCATTTATTAACAAAAAAAATTATGATCTGTTGTTTAAAAAAAAGCTATAATGTCAAGAATCAAAGTAACCAGATTCGTTTCCAGCTGAGGTTCCCTTCGTTCTGAAACTTTAATTGATCTATCTTCACGGAACATTTCACACTATGAATCAACACAACCACAATTTTTCCAAACTTCTTTTGTCCTTGACGAGCTACCCTAGGTCCCCTCAAGTGGAAATTTTAAATTCTCCCATCTAATATTCCCTCAGAGCATTAACTGAGGCCCTCAAACCGTTAATTTATACCCTTTACTGTATCTTAGATATCACGTATACACCTTTTTGACAACCTCGATGCACAAAGGATCTTTTGATTTAATCGTACGTCCCCTTCAATATTTCCGGGAAGTTTCAAATTAATTGCTCCTGAAATATTGCACATATACCATTTAACAACCTCGATGCATATAGTTTATCTGAATTTAGTCCCAGAATACGTCTTTGCATTCCTTGAAGAATTTAATGTAATAACTTTAGTTCATCCTGAGATATTGCAGATATGTCTTTTTGACAACCCATATGTACAGAGTGTCTTCTGCTACAGTTCAATACCCCTCAAATTTCTCTATAAGTTTCAACTTAATACCATCTTAGGTGTTCCTCATTTATTGCATATATTCGATTTTGAAAACTATCAAGCACTTAATGTCTTTTGAGGTAGTTCAATATTTCCCTTGAGATTCCCTGGAATTTTTAACTTAATGCCCTTAGAAGTTCCTGAGATGCTGCACGTGCGCCCTTTTGAAAAAATGGATGCAAACTCTGCATGATGAATTAATTCAATATCCCTCTCAACTTCCCCTGAAAGTTTCAACTTCATATCTTCAGCTGTTTCTGAGAGACTGTAAATACATCCTATCGACAACATGTGTTCTGATTTATCTTAACGTGCATTAAAGTTTTAACTTAATATCATTAGCCGTTCTTGAAATATCGCAGGTACACCATTTGAACAACATGGATGTACATAGTGTTTTATGATTTATTCCTATATCCCCCCAACTTAACCGGAAAGTTTCAACAAAATACCCATAGGTGTTACTGATATTCTGTAGACGAGCCCTTTTAACCACTTGGATAGTGTCTTTTGATTTTATATACCACCCTCCTCACCATGAACTGAAAGTTTCAGCTTCATACCCTTAGAAAATCATAAGATACTGCAGTTATACCCTTTTGACAACCTGGATGCACACAGTGTCTTATGATTTAGTTTAATATTTCCTTCTTTTCTATCTGACAGTTTCAACTTAATAACCTTAGCTATTCTTGAGTTATTGAATATAAAGTATAATGATGCATTTAATGCCTTTTGATTTTGATTAATGTCCCTTTCAGTCCCCAGAATTTCCAACTTAATTCCTTTACTGATCCTGAGGTAATGTAAATACGCCTTTTTGATGAACATAATGTCTTGGTAATTTCGTTCAGCACACTCCTCAAAATTCCCTGCAATTTTCATTTAATACCCTTTGAAGTTCCAGATAAATGTCCTTTCGACAAGCTGCATTCAAATAGTGATTTATTATCCTGAAATATTGCAGATACGACATTTGGACAGCCTTGATGCACATAGTGCATTTTGATTTAGTTCAATATCCCCTTCAACTAGCCCTGAAAGTCATAACATAAATCTTTTGATTTGATTTTAAACCCCTCCTCTACATTCTCTGAAAGTAAAAATTTAATGCTCTTAGTCATTGTTGCGATATTGCAGATATGCCCCTTTGACAACATGAATGCACACAATATCTTTTGAATTACTTTAACATATCCTAATCTGATTTAGTTCACCCCCCCCCTTCTACGAAAAAAAATTGCACCCTAATACCCTTAGACATTCTTTAGATTTAGCTCATAAATATCCCCTCAACACTTAATGAAATTTACCCCTTAATACCCCTAGCTGTTTCTAAGATATTTCGGATGCACCCATTTGACAACCTGGATGTAGAGTATCTCTTGATTTAGTGCAATATTCCTCTCAACACTTCCTAAGAATTTCCACTTTATACACTTATCCGTTCCTACAACATTTCAGATAAGCCCGTTTAATATCTGGGATACACATATAGACTTTTAATTAAGTCCAACATCAGCCTTAAGATTCCCGTAAGTCTCACCTTAATACTTTTAGCTCTTTCGGACAAAGCAGGGATCAAACACTCTCCCCTTTGCCTATCAAAACTTCTGTATGTAAACAGCGATATAATTGTTTAGCTTACAGCCCTTGCCCCAGGGAGCATTAGGGAGGGTCATTTCATCCCCAGAGGCATATTTATCTGCCCTTTTGACAATTTTGAACAAAATGACAATCTCAAAACTTTGGTCCGATGTCATTGGGAGAAGTTCAACTAAAAATAGAGTGTTTGCCTCAAGTCACTTAACTCTTAAAAAGAGCACTAGAACTTTGATTTCCACCCAAAGGTTTCGAACGACAACTCCTTCTGTACAAAGTGGCATGGTGAAAAAATGATAAATGATACCCTATCTTTTGCGAATCATGTTTGGACATGGATATAAATACTGCAAAATAATGTAACAGGCTACTATACAGCCACACTGAAAAAGAGGGGGGGGTGAAAACCCCCTCTGCCTAATGAGGGCAAAAAAAGCATATCCAGTCAAGGAAAAACTAAGCTTTAACTTTATTTTTTAAACACACCCTGATTGACTTGATTCAAAACGGCTGGTTCATGTCATGAAATAGGAAAATCAAAATTCTACAATGGCATGATTTTGTATGTGTTGCTAATCTGATTTTCCGAACATTTTCTTTAAAACGTATTTTTGTTGCAACTTCTCCACGGTTAAGCTATAATATTCCCTCACTGCATTCTAAAGCCACAAAGTTATGTGGAAAGTATCACTTTCCCATGCTGAAAGGATTTTATTTTCTGATTAGAATAGGGAAATTTCCATGTTTGTTCTAATTTTGCCTATTTTTTCTTCCTAGGAAAGTAAATTTTTGGATAAAAAAAAAAAATCATACGTTTTTCCCTCACATTTCTCCAGGTACCCACTTGGAGCTGGGTCGACTCTAGCTGAGCTTACAGAGTCATATCCCTGACTCCTGTTCCAAAAAAAAATCAGCAAGATAAGGACTCGTATCCCAGCCCTTAAGAACACAGGATTCCAAGTCTAGCATGCCAACCACGTGGGTATGAAACTCTATTTTATTCTGACAATCTTCAACTAAGCTTTCTGTATTGTTCTTTAATGTGAAACATTTCCATATTTTACTTTGCCTCTCGCCAAGTCTCTTTTACTTCATAATTCAATTCAGTTTTTCCTATTTCCAACTAAGTAAACAAAGTTAGTTAAGAAAAACTAACTAATGAAAAAGCATAAAAAGCAACTAAGTAATAAAAAAAGAAAGAAAAATTCAACCTTCTTCGTTTCTGATCAGTGAATCTATCTTTGGAGACCTGGTGTCATGCTTTGGTTGCGCAAAAGTGTTGGAAGGGGTAGACTTGGAGGCATCTTGTTTTGGGGATGAATCGTTAGTGGTAAAGAGCACCTCAGAATTACTTGTCATATCTCCAGCCTCTAAAAAATACAATATATTAACACAGCTGATAAATATAAAAAAGATAAAAATAGCTAAAGACAATAATGCGGGTGGTTTAGAGAACGACTTTCACATTGCCCCTAAGTTAAAAAAAAAAAAAAAAAAAAAAAAAAAAAAAAAAAAAAAAAAAAAAAAAAAAAACCGAATATAAGATAATCTGCTTTTGATCAATGGCTTGATTCATCTTTTCAAATTAGGTAAGTTTCAAGAAATAGGTGGTACGCAATTTGTAAATTTGTATTTTATTGATAGCAATGTATACAATATAAAGAAAATGACCATATTATAATCAAGAGTATAATCATAACAACTGTTTATGTTTGAAGCTTTTGGAGAGGGCAAAATGGGACTTAAAGAGGGCAAAACGAGTTCTAGAGGCTGCGCCAAAGCCCTTGCTGTGCAGACGGATTGAAATCCACATGTTAGCTATTTGTTATAGTTTGACAAGGTCACATGTTTCAAGGATGAGGGCTACAGTCAGTGAGGATGGAGGAATATTTACAACCCTGCTTATTGCTCTATATATTTAAACAGCATTTATAGAAATAAAATTTTCAGCAGAAATCTGACTCTAAAAAAGGCTTGATAAACTAGGAATGCGATTACATCTTGATGCAACTGAATTTTGATAGCATTTGACCTGATTATGCACAGCATCCTTGTTAAAGAACTATTAATGAATTCAATGTAGAACTAATTCAGATAAGAACTATTGCTAGTCTTCTCATTAATAGACAACAGAAATTAAATGCCAGGATTAATTTTCCGATAAGCTACAGATTAACTGCGGTGCGCCACAAGGCACAATCCTTTTTGGTTTCTTGTTATGATAAACAAGTTGACAGTGGGCTATGAAGATTGACAGAAGGATGTGGCAATGTTTCGTTGCTAGAAAAATGTTACAGATGTATCTTTGTCAGTAGGATGTCTGCTAATACAGTAGCAAGTCTGTTGTTTTAAGATTCTCCTATCCGCCCATTACGGCTAATGAAAAGTCCCCCCTACTTGAATAATGTGAGCCGAGAGCGACATAATTGTCAGTGAGTTCGACATTTACACGGAATTACGGAAGATTAAACCGAATACATATTCATACCCTGGTGAATTACCTGTCAAATTGCATGTCATGTTGCTGTTGCAACACAATTTGTTGCAACCTGTCATGTTGCAACACAAATATGCAGCCTTCATAGCATCAACTGCCAGCCCTTTTAAGATTCTTTCAACTGACGAATAAACAGTTTTTAGAGAATTTGGCTATTTGTGCAATATTCGGAAAAATATTCACTTCCAGTTGAAGAGAAGTGGAGTAAGTAAAAACTTGTCCACAAGGACGAAGGATAACAACGACATAAAAGCGAATTTTCACATAGCAACATTGAAATTCAATAAGCTTTTAGTTTGAACGAGTTTTAAAAAGTAGCTTCGCGAGTGAGAAAGCATCTTGTGAGAAGATATATTTCAGAAGATTCATCGCCTGGTAAAAATAAAAGAATATCAAAAACGAAAAAAGCTCTTTTTTGTTTTGTAGTTGATCTTTTTTTGAGTATTGGTTCCTGTGTGGCCGAGTTACTTACAGTTCATTACCACAAATTGTTTGATCAATCTACAAACACAGATATCAGGTAGCAGAGTAAATAATAAGGACTAACCGTTTGCAAAAAAATAAGTATGAAAATAATATAAAAATTTACAATAAAGCAATCTGGAAATAATAATCGAACTTTTACTTTCAACTATAATATACATTTTTTTTAGTCAAGCATGTATTGGGGTTGCTTCTATTTTAATCATCCATTCCACGAATTTGAATACAATTATAGCTTAATTTTGTCTCAATAAGAGGAGCAGAGAGGAGGGGCAGCAATCTTTATGGTAAGAAGATTATATTTAGGAAAAGTTTTGAATGGCAAATCCAATCCTACCATAATTTTTTTTTATTCTATTGTTTTTATATCAAGATTAGCCTTCATTATTATCACAATCAATTATTCACAGGGTTAATAATTGCTCAAGCATAACAAGTTGTGGAGGTAGGCCTAGGTATTAAAAAAAAAATTCAATGCCCTAATTTGAGCAGGATATCTATTCTGTAGAATGTCATACACTTACTTAACAAGTTTCCTAGACCATAAAAAGATCCTAGACTGTAGTTCAACCACTCAATCAAGCATGGACACCCGCCAAAACATTACAGGGAGGGGGGCACCGGAGTACCAATGGTGAGGGGAGAAGGAGGGGAAGGGGGAATGCATCTGAAGATAAAACGTTATATGCAAAATAAAATTTTCAAGAAAAAAAAGAAAAGTACTTCATTTTTACATACCGAATGAAGCAAAATTCAACAATTTTTAAATGGTGCAGATTCCTGGCAAAAATATCAATTCTTTTAGTTGGTACTTATGTATTACACTGCCAACGCTCAAGAAGTGAAGTTAGGTTAATCCCACAGCCTATTTAGACACCAGTTGCGTGGAGTCGTATCTTGCCCGTAGAAGGATTTCAACACACATCGTTAAACTAGGCGTCAAGTTCCGGTGCTCCCACAGCCAGTCAGCGCGGAAAGATCTTGACTTGATTCCGGGAGTGAAAACAGAAATTTCTGTTGTGACCACCGTGGGTGCGTAATGTTATCAGAAAAAAGCAGTGGAGGTCTCACTTTTATTGCGAAGGAATACGAAAGGAATAAATGCGAAAAAATGTATTATAAAGCATGGTTTTTGTGTTTTTGTGCGACTGTCATCCGAACTGTCCAGCCATTTTATGGTAATCGACACAAATACCCGTCATAATACTTACCTATGATAAATGCGCAGCGGTCCTATTATTTGATATAGTAATATTCCTATTTATAATAATTTTTTAGGAATGTATTCCGGAATATAATATTCAGAACCCTTACTGATAACTTTTAGATTAATTTGGGATCAGCCAGGAATCACTAGATAGTTTACTACTCGAGACACTGATTTCTTCATAAAGTCCGCGAAAAGATTATCGGTCATCGCAAAAAGGCCATATAATTTTCGAAATTTAGGAGTCCATATGCCGAAAGGGCTAAACTATTCTAATTGAGCTGCGAAAAAATAAAAAATGAACTTTTAGAAGGAGGCGTTGCGTACTGGCTGATTTCGTACAGACCATGAACCAGTCATAAGGCATAAGGGACCTTGTACACCAACCGAGTAGAGGACGACTACAGGACTACTCAAGTTCTAAATTTTCCACCGAATTTTATAATTTACCTTTCTGTAGCATAATTTTGGGTTGTGAGCAGTGTAAATAATAATTAGACTTCGCTTTCATTTGTCTTTTCAATTCTTCTAATCAAGGACAAGCGATCAAATACACTGAATACGTGAATGCACTGCGATTTGCAAAAATGGCAAAGTAGAATGAATGATGACAACCAAACAGACCAGGACTACTGAACTAAGTAAGATTATTGACAGAACAGACAAGACAAAGGAAACGTACCTTGAGATTTACTACAGACTGGATGTATGAAAGTCTCCCAACCCTTCACAAGAAGAAGACGTAACTGGAAGAGATGAGGTATAATAATCTCCTGTTGGTTCAATTGAAGTTCAATCAACCTAGTTCAATTGAATGCTATAGGAGCGCTACGTTTCAATAGGTACATATTCGCGCAGTGCAAGTACTACTACAAACCAACTTGTCGCAGCATAAAGCAGCTTGGGGTCGAAGCAAAAGAACTTCTCTTTTGCTACCTCCTATGACAGTCTTGCAAATGAACGCAGCGACGGGTAAGTCATGCTTCGGAAAAGGACAATCGGGCACTACGAGTTGAACCAAGAGTTGAAAAATACATTAAGAACATTAATATCAATAATCAAACGAAAAAGCATTTTACCTTCAAACTGACATTGAACTGGATATGCCCCGGCGTCAAATACAACCTGTGGAGGGTTGCTGACAACCAAAGATTCGTGATTTATCTCCAGATTCTTGTTGACGGCAATAGGTTCCAACGAACTTCTAACTGAGGAGTCATTCATCGGATCCGTTTGAAACACAGGTTCTAGAAATATATTCAGTGATTCAAATAGTAATTCTAGACGTTTAAAGGTAGCATACAAGAAAGTTTAACTTCTATTATTTCTGCATAGACTCACAAATGATTGTCCACAATTTATTCCAAACCACCTGCGACTACCAGTCAAATATTTCAGAATGACATGTGTTTTACGACAAATTGTGTTCATTTGTCGGGGCAACGATCTACAAGCAGGGTCACAATATTCCTGTAATGACCCTTGATTAGTTTAGTTTCAACATTTCCGAAGCATTGGCCATCTATGAACTTTTAGCATCCAAAATGACATTCGGGCAGACAACACAACGAACCTCTTACTGACAAGACCCTTGAGTGGCGATCCATTGCAGGAATATCATGGGTCCCTATCACAAAATACTTAATCTAACTTCAAAACAACTTATGCAGAGACATGAACTTTCTCTGAAAATTGCTTACCGAAATCTGATGATAACACTGACGGAACAGTATTTGGTTTTACGACACCTCTTGTACTAAAAATATCTTCTGCCATAAGGCAACTCTTCGGGAAATGTTTGGAGCAGATCCTTTTCCTTTTCTGGATTTCTTCTGGAGTCAAAGATTCCAATAAATCTGACCTGTTCACAGCGATCAACCATTCCGAAATCCTGAAGAAAATTTTAAAAATTTAACTTTTTTTGTTTATCATCAGATGGTCGGGGTATGCTCGAGCTCATGTCAACCACAGCCTATATAGCTCTGATCTAAAGAAAACGTCGGAGAACGCAAACATAATCACATGGGAACTGGCAGACGCAACTGTTCGGTTTTCGAGAGGGGGGAGGTGGATAAATCTGAAGTCGCTTGATTTAGCCGAAAATGAAGTTTGTGTGAACGTTCGGTCGAACGCCTAAAAGTGTTCTTTATCGGTTGTACATACGAGGGGGCACTTTCATCTTGGTTTTTCCTGTTAATTAATCCAGGGTTTACTAGTAACCCCACACATGTTTGGGATAGGGGCATTTTATTGAGTCCCACTATCATCTCAGAGACTCGTTTTCATTGATCGACAAAAATCTCGTCGTATTGTCTTTATTTTCGTTTTGGGACTGTAGAGTTGTAACTCTTGGGTCTCTTGTGTCCACTATTTTTGGGACCTCGATGAAAACTCTAAAAGCCTTATAGGTTGCAAAGAGGCTATATACTTTTCTGGACAAGGATTTCCACTGAGGAAAGAGCGTCACTATATCATAATTAAGCTAGAGCAAAGTAAAAATGAGCTTATAGACCGAGGAATTATGCACTGGCCGATTTCGTGTACACCATGCGCACGCCAGTGTAGCCCCAACAGATACATTTTTTATCAACAGAGCAGAGGAGTATAGCCTACAATTTTTAAAGAAATTTGATTTCACCATACTTCTGACCAGTATAGGCATAGGCCTACCTATTAAAAGCGTTATTGAGTCTTTTCCCGGCTCTCTTCTATCAGCACGGAATTTCTTGCATGGAAGATGAAACTTTGTACCAGTAATTTAGCCTGAATTTCATAACGCTGAATTTCTTCTTCCATTTGTAATAAGATGGCACAGTTTAACAGGGCAAGGAATTTTAAACCGTCAATAGTAGGCCTAGGCTATGTATTTTGCAAAGGCCTTGGCTTTGGCCAGAGTATTAGGCCTACCAACAAACAATGATAACAGGATAATAATAATAACAATGTATTTCTATGCACATATTTTTGCATTCAAAAATATGTGAATAGGCTACAATGGAAAACGTAAATCCGCATTAGGTCCATTTCATACGAGCTGTGGAGCTTACCTTACTTATTAGCTGGTATTTCAAAATATCACAGCTTATAGTCTACCTACATATGCTGTGAAAAATACGTAGCCTACTACTAACGGTTTAAAATTCACTTAATTCCTTGTACACCCGTCCTGGAGATTTCCTAGCCTAGGCTATTACTCATGACTAGAGTGAACTCGGAATGAAATCATGCCGTACACTTATTTTAAACTAATAAAACTAATCTTACACTACTCGAGTTAGAGGAATTTTCCAAGTTTTATAATAATTTTGATTTCACAACTTAATCCTCTGTGGTTTAATCAGCATTAGCAGAATACAATTTTCAAATAAATTATACCGCGTCATGTTTTAAGAAATTACGAGTGCTTAACATTGGTTAGATTCGATATTATCAAGCTGCTGTTTTTACGTATCTATGTTGCAATGATGTATGTCCTCCAGTTTTTACCGATTTTTTTCGAGTAAATCGTTCACTCCACAGGTATGAGACTAGGGAGGCGGATAATTTTATTGTTGAGTACCGAGACACCACACGTACAGCTTTCGGAATTAGGTATTTAGCTCCGGCTATTTGGAATGATATCCCAGCTGGCATTAGGGAGGCTGAACACATTGGGTCATTCAAAGTAAAATTTAAAAAACATTTATTGGGAGTGAGGAGATTATTGTTAGCCTTTATTTATGTATATTTGATATTGAAGGGTAATTGAGTGAGTGTTTTTGTCCTTTAATTTTTTTTTAATTAATTAGGTTGAGAATCAGAGGATTGCAGCCGTCCAACATCAGGCTGTTTGAGCCTTCCCCGGACGGTTGTGTGTATGTATAGTTTTGTAATTAGTAGTTTAATAAAGCAAGTCAAGTCAAACTATTTTCAAATCGCACGTAATTTCTTTGTGACAAGCATAATCAAAAAGGTTACGATAACCTGCCAAAAATTGATAATTACTAAACTTACTTGTTGGCTGGAAATTTCAGTATGCGTACTCCCAAAGATTTACGATTCTTTTCATTGCTGTCACACCCGAGGACTACACATTTTGCAAACGGCATTTTATTTGTTGTTTGACACCACAACTTTTAATTGCCACGGTGCATTTTTCACGATGCATATGTTGCCTTTTCGGAATCCAGTTTCCAACTGCGAGTGTCGGGTTTTAACGCAGCGCCAATTAAGGTCACGACGATACCTATGTGTTGCTTTTGAAAAATATTTGCGCAACTGGTGTCTATATAGGCTGTGGTTAATCCTAATAAAAAATACCAAAACATGGTGAAAATATAATACTTTAGAAAACAAATTTGGACTATATATTTGCACATTAGGAGGGGGCTAGCCTGAAATGACCTAACCCCCACCCCACCCCCTAATGTGCAAATATATAGCCCAAATTATATAATTTCTAATATTGTTTCTTCATACAGACAGATCAAACCGGTTTGTTCTCGAGTCTTACACACCGTAAACTAGAGTCTTGGCAGTATAATACACAAGTATCCTTTAACCTACAATGCATTCAATTATTAATTATTAAGGTTAATATATCATGCCCAAAACCTAGAGTAAAAGAAAATAAGACACAAAATAAATTGCAGACAATAAGAGAAAAAGTTAATCATCCTAAGAGGTCCAGTTAATTTCTGAGCAACGACAGTTATATCTTGAAAGAGCAGCAAAAAGGTCCCAAATGTTAATTTCATCTAATTTTTAGCTTGATAAAGAAGTATCTCGAAATTTATCACGAAATCCCTATCCCCTCTCTGCATAGGTGCCATGCTTTCCGTTTTTGTTATAGAACAATTTGTAATTTAAATCTCTTATATTTTCAGACCTTTGAAAATTAAACAGAATAGTAAAAGAAAACAAAATGTAAACTCATATTTCAGTTGTCTTAAAAAAAAACTCTGCATGAGTGTTCCGAATTAGCCTACAATGAACAAAAACGTGTTCAAATGAAATTCTCTATCACAAGCCACAAGAGAATCTTTGATGAGATGATATTGTCTTATACACATTATGCTTTTAGTAGCATAGAGAGAAAAGTCAATAATTCAATGATATGTCTGATTTTTGATGCGTAATAAACAATTGAAACTAAAACTTTGGAAAGTAGAGAAAAATTATATCAAGTTAAGTGAAAGTGATAGTTACTCGGGGTGGATTGCTACTAGTGATAAATCAATAGGGGTGGCAACCCTGAATGAAAGAGGATTCTTGGAGAAGCGATTTTTTGAGAAGACGTATTTTCTGGGAAATTCCCAAAACTTTGGGGATAGTGGAAGCACTGTTATTTTCAGACAAAATCTGCCAACAAATTTTACTAGGCCATGTAAACTGTCAAGTAGCATTGCTACTATGCTACCCTACTTGCACAGTAGAGCACAACTTGTGTTTTGACAGCTTATCTTTGAGCAAAAATTATTTTTATATATAAAAAATGATATTTTCAGACAAAATCTGCCAAGAAAACTGCCAAGGCTACCCCACTTTTTACACGCCAGCTTGGGAGCTTTACACTTGAAAACTTGTCTGACTGCTGTCAGAATCGAAAAAAAAAACTTTCGAATATCCCTTTTGAACCACCCTCATTCACTAAAACATCCTTCCCTGCTTAATCATTCCCTCAGGCCAAGACTCCCTTGCCAAGCAACAGTAACTGTTTCCAAACCATAGCAAGTTGTGTTGTGGTTGGTGAGATATGAAAACATTTTTGTTTCCATTTCTGTAAAATTTTATAATTCTAAAATACAAAATTAATTATGTCATATAGTTGCTTAACCTGAGTGAATTTAACATTGAGTTGAATAGACAGATTTCTATTTATTATGTTTAATATTTTGTTCATTGTATATTTTTAGCACTCTGGCAAAAAACGATTTTGACATGCCACCAGTTTTGTAACCTTTTCTGTTTTTATTTCTTTTTTTTTTAAATTATTTCATAGTAATTTATCTAGCTAGTAATTGGCTACAGAGCAGTATTACGAATATTAACTAAAAAAGCCACAGTTCCATTAAAAAAGCCATAACCCAAGTTTCCATATTTGAATACTGATGACAGTTCTCTTGTCTTAATTAGACTATCTAAAAAAAACTGCATTATTAATTAGGTATAAGTAATGATTTTGTAAGTCTAGCCAACTCCTGTTTTGTGCTTATGATTAGGCTAATAATTCAGGTTAAGGTAACTAGTAATTGGCTACAGAGCAGTATTACGGAAGGGAAGGTAACTCTATACATTATTCTTCTCTTATTCAATTTCAGCTTCAAATCTACAAAGTGGTCTCATAATTTCAAATTTTTTTTTTTAGTAGTTTCTACATTTGGCAGTGCCTATTTTACTGCATGTTCAACCGTTTTTTGACAGCTTTCAGACAATCAGTATAATTCCTAGTTTCAGTGTATGCCATTTTGCCACACAAGGATATGTTTTTGCAACTTTTCAGTGGTGAAGTGGCAAATGTAGAGTGCTTGTAATAGCACATTTAGGATGCATCCTAGAAGGATGCTTGAATCTATGTTCACAAAATGTATCACTATGTATCACAAAATGTATCACAAAAAATATAAGACTGACTTACTTTGAAAGAGAATAATCTACCACTTATCAGTTGGTTGGCAGGGATAGTACTTCCAAGTCCATTTGTTACTGCAAACTTAATAGGTCCATGGGCTCGCTGAATCTTAGATATAGGGCAATTAGCTGAAAATTCAATAGCTTTGAGGAAGCTGAGATTTTATCTTCTGACAAACACTTTAAAAGGTTGATTTACAGGTTTTCATGATTCTTCACAAACTTCTTACTAGTGGAATGTTTGCAAAAGATGGAGACAGAATTATTCATTCCCCAATTGATCTATTTATACTTGGCTAGAAAAAAAAAAATGAAAACCAAAAATAAGATCTAAAATATTGTTTAAAACTACAGTATAAACAATATGTAACATAAAATAATATATGTAAATTATATACATTCTTATTAATTACATAATTACCATTCTGAACCACCTCTAATAATTCTTCCAATTGCGATCATATTTATGTTTTTTTCAATTATGAAATATTTGTTCATCTCTTTCTTCATTGTCAACTGAACAATAGAAAAAAAACACATCTAAAACCAAAAAAAGTTGTTTGAAACTAGTTGTTTCTAAAAAAAAAAATGAAAAAGGACATGCACCATATTAAAAAATATGTTCTTCCTATTACAAGCCTAAGCCTTTCTCAGAAAACTGTGCAAATCTACATGTCCTAAAATACTAAGGGTAGATATAAGGATAATGGGACAAAAATGCTCTAAAACCAGTTATACATAACAGACATACAACTTATTTATATGTATATAGAGTATTTTCATCAGAACGCATTTGAAAAATAATTTATGATTGGCCGAATGAGCTCATTGGGAGAGGGTTAGACCAAAGTACTAAAGGTCCCTGGTTCGATCCCAGGTTTAGGCAAATTTTTCTGCTTCTTTTTGTCTTTTGTCAGACTTTGTGATAAGCACCAACATTGCTAAAATCACATAATAAATGGTAGCACAGTAGCAAAATAAGTCACATTTTAAAGAACTGTATAAGAACAATGAAACTTCCATCTGAAATATTAATAGGAAGCCGAATTCACTTCAAAGAAATAATGCATCAATAATCCAAAAACGGTTTTCAACCGAAATTGGCAATTGAAGTGAATTTGTTCAAAATTCCATAGAGTCATTTGATCAAAGCTAGAAAATTTGATACAAAAATTCTAAACAAACAATTTCTGATAAATGTTGTCGTATTATTTTTGAATTTGTTGAACCTGATTTTGCCAATTGGCAGTAATATAGTATCGGAAAAAAACCAACTAGGACACAAATACATATAACCAAAAATGGCTTACATCCATTTCGCGACCGAACAAGTTTGCGAAAACAACATATATTGGCATTTTTTCTCATCAAGAGCTAGTAAATTCCTTGAGTACCAAAAAGATACACCTTGTTACGTGCATTCAAGGTTATGGAAAAGAACTGCTAAGTCCCGGTGAGAGGAAAAAATTACTACATCATCAGCGAACATAATAATTTTACAAAGAGGCAAAAAATCCGGTAAATCATTTATAAAAAGAAGAAATAAAACAGGCCCAAGGACAGAGCCCTGAGGTATTCCATAATTAATCCGGAAAGTATCTGAACGAAGACCACGGGATTTATCAATACATTCTAGTCGTCTCCAAGAAAGATAAGATGCAAAAAAATTAACAGTTTGTGATGAAAATCCATAAGACTTAAGTTTAATAAGAAGCAAAGAATGATTTACAGTGTCAAACGCTTTAGTGACATCAAGGAAAATAGCCAAAGCATGATGATCACCATCTAATGAATCATTTGTATTTTACGATATCGAGCTGGATACACCGACCAGAGCCGAAATACTAAAAGCGATCAAGACCCTAAAAACCACAAAGCCCCAGGTGAAGACGGCCTCCCGCCGGAACTATACAAACAATGCCCTGAGGTCACTGCTGAACAGCTCCATGGCATTCTCGAGGAAGTGTGGATAACCAACACTTTTCCAAAAGATTGGAAGATTTCAGTCATCCTCCCGTTCTACAAGAAAGGAGACAAAACCGAATGCAAAAATTACCGCGGAATAAGTCTCATAGACGTTGCAGTCAAAATATTCGTGATCAAGACCCTAAAATACCACAAAGACCCAGGTGAAGACGGCCCCCCCCTAGAACTATACAAACAATGCCCTGAGGTCACTGCTGAACAGCTCCATGGCAGTCTTGAAGAAGTGTGGAGGACCAACACTTTTCCGAAAGATTGGAAGATTTCAGTCATCCTCCCTTTCTACAAGAAAGGAGACAAAACCGAATGCTGAAAAATCTTCACGTGCCAAGCATGCTAAAGCTCAACAATTTATAATAAACCTCAAAATTTTAAGTATCTGTTCTAAGGTTTTCGAATTACTTTAATCTCTTGTCAAAATATATTGAAATATTTCTGCAATTCTTAGACAACATTTTTAGTTTCAGTTTTCTTTTTCTTCTTTATTTTTCAGACGTCATATGCAAACCCTCAACAAAAAAATACATACAACTTATTTTTATATATATAGAAGATATAATCTGGCGTAACAGACATAACAGACATACAACTTATTTATATATATATAGATTATTTTCATCAGAACGTATTTGAAAGATAATTTATGATAAGCCGAAAGAGCTCATTGGGAGAGCGTTAGACCGAAGTTCTAAAGGTTCCTGGTTCGATCCCAGGTTTCGGCAAATTTTTCTGCTTCTTTCTGTCTTTTGTCAGACTTTGTGATAAGCACCAACATTGCTAAAATCACATAATAAATAGTATCACAGTAGCAAAATAAGTCACATTTTAAAGAACTGTATTAAAACAATGAAACTTCCATCTGAAATATTAATAGGAAGCCAATTTCACTTCAAAGAAATAATGTATCAAGAACCCAAAAACGGTTTTCAACCAAAATTGGCAATTGAAGTGAATTTGTTCAAAATTCCATAGTGTCATTTGATCAAAGCTAGAAAATTTGATACACAAAATTCTAAACAAACAATTTCTGATAAATGTTGTCGTATTATTTTTGAATTTGTTGAACCTGATTTTGCCAATTGGCAGTAATATAATATCTGAAAAAAAAAACCAACTAGGACACAAATACATATAACCAAAAATGGCTTATATCCATTTCGCGACTGAACCAGTTTGCGAAAACAACATATATTGGCATTTTTTCTCATCAAGAGCTAGTAAATTCCTTGATTACCAAAAAGATACACCTTGTAACGTGCATTCAAGGTTAAGGAAAAGAACTACTAAGTCCCGGTGAGAGAAAAAAATTACTATATCATCAGCAAACATAATAATTTTACAAAGAGGCAAAAAATCCGGTAAATCATTTATAAAAAGAAGAAATGAAACAGGCCCAAGGCCCTGAGGTATTCCATAATTAATCTGGAAAGTATCTGAACGAAGACCACGGGAATTTTCGATACATTCTAGTCGTCTTCCAGAAAGATAAGATGCAAAAAAATTAACAGTTTGTGATGAAAATGCATAAGACTTAAGTTTCATAAGAAGCAAAGAATGATTTACAGTGTCAAACGCTTTAGCGACATCAAGGAAAATAGCCAAAGCATTAGGATCAACATCTAATGAGTCATTTGTATTTTACGATATCGAGCTAGATACACCAATCAGAGCCGAAATACTAAAAGCGATCAAGACCCTAAAAAACCACAAAGCCCCAGGTGAAGACGGCCTCCCCTCAGAACTATACAAACAATGCCCTGAGGTCACTGCTGAACAGCTCCATGGCATTCTCGAAGAAGTGTGGAGGACCAACACTTTTCCAAAAGATGGGAAGACATCAGTCATCCTCCAGAAATATTTTGTTGGTTTTTCGAAAATATTGCAGCGTGATCCATTTGCAGATTCGTGTAAAACTTGATTTGACTTCGCGAAAGCCAAATCTTAATTAAACCCCCTAGACATTTTGGTACTCTGAACACTAAAAATGCTTAATATTGATTATTTAGGGACAATAATCAGTAAAAAACAACTTTACATAGTTAAATATACCAAATCCCTTCCTACTCACGAAAATAATACTGAATCATCCTAAAAATAAAGCCTCAAGGCAGTAAAACTTCGAAATTTAAGCCACGATTGGTTGATTTGTTTTTATAATTAATTATTTTCATCAGAACGTATTTGAAAGATAATTTATAATAAGCCGAAATAGCTCGGTTGGGGGAGCGTTAGAATGAAGATCTAAAGGTCCTTGGTTCGACCTTGGGTTTCGGGAAAATTTTCTACTTCTATTTGTCTTTTGTCAGACTTTGTGATAAGCACCACAATTGCTAAAATCACATAATAAATAGTATCACAGTAGCAAAATAAGTCATATTTTAAAGAACCGTATAAGCACAATGAAACTTCAATCCGAAATATTAATAGGAAGCCGATTTCACTTCAAAGAAATAATGTATTAATAAACCAAAAACGGTTTTCAACCCAAATTGGCAACTGAAGTGAATTTGTTCAAAATTCCATAGTGTCGTTTGATCAAAGCTAGAAAATTTGATACACAAAATTCTAAACAAACAATTTCTGATAAATATTGTTGTATTTTTTTGAATTTGTTGTACCTGATGCCAATTGGCAGCAATATAGTATCCGAAAAAGCACAACTAGGACACAAATACATATAACCAAAAATGGCTTACACCCATTTCGCGACCGAACCGGTTTGCGAAAACAACATATATTGCCATTTCTCATTAAGAGCTAGTAAATTCCTTGAGTACCAAAAAGATACACCTTGTAACGTGCATTCAAGGTTATGGAAAAGAACTGCTAAGTCCCGGTGAGAGGAAAAAATTACTACATCATCAGCAAACATAATAATTTTAAAACGAGGCAAAAAATCCGGTAAATCATTTATAAAAAGAAGAAATAAAACAGGCCCAAGGACTGAGCCCTGATTTATTCCATAATTAATCTGGAAAGTATCTGAACGACGATCACGGGATTTATCGATACATTCTAGTCGTCTCCCAGAAAGATAAGATGCAAAAAAATTAACAGTTTGTGATGAAAATCCATAAGACTTAAGTTTCATAAGAAGCAAAGAATGATTTACAGTGTCAAACGCTTTAGCGACATCAAGGAAAATAGCCTTAGCATCATGATCACCATCTAATGAGTCATTTGTATTTTACGATATCGAGCTGGATACACCGACCAGAGCCGAAATACTAAAAGCGATCAAGACCCTAAAAAACCACAAAGCCCCAGGTGAAGACGGCCTCCCGCCGGAACTATACAAACAATGCCCTGAGGTCACTGCTGAACAGCTCCATGGCATTCTCGAAGAAGTGTGGAGGACCAACACTTTTCCAAAAGATTGGAAGATTTCAGTCATCCTCCCTTTCTACAAGAAAGGAGACAAAACCGAATACAAAAATTACCGCGGAATAAGTCTCATAGACGTTGCAGTTAAAATATTCGGGATCATACTCTTGAACTGCTTCAAAGGGGCAAGGGCGGAAAGAACTCAAGAAAATCAAGCCGGCTTTCGACCAGGTAGAGGCTGTACTGATAATATTTTCGCCTTTCGCCTCATTATCCAGCAGTTTGAAAGGTACAACCTTTCAGAATTTGTGATATTCTGAAATATCGCAAAAACCTAGTTAAATCAATTAACTAGGATTTTACCATCAATTTCACCTGGTGCATGATATCTACACTGGACATAGTTTTGTTGGTTTCTCGAAAACATTGCAGCGTGATCCATTTGCAGCTTCGTGCGAAACTTGAAATTTGACTTCGCGAAAACCAAACCTTAATTTAACCCCCTAGACATTCTAGTACTCTGAACACTAAAAATGCTTAATTTTGATTATTTAAGGACAGTAATCAGTAAAAAAAACACCTTTACATAGTTAAATATACCAACCCCCTTCTTACTCACGAAAATAATACTGTATCCTCCTAAAAATAAAGGCTCAATCATCATCGCTATCATTTTCAGTTTTGATACATTTTGACTCTCGCTGTCCAGGTTGATCTTCATCTAACTGCGCGGTTTTGCACTCTTTAGCCACAAGCCTTTTGGCATTAACTCTTTGAGCAGCTTCCTCGGCTGTTTCTTCTGCCATTGTAGGAATTGGTAACATTCTATCTTTTTCAATGTTTTTCAATTTGTCAATGTTCATTCTAACATTGACAGTTGGAAAAATCTTCACGTGCCAAGCACGCTAAAGCTCAACAATTTATAATAAACCTCAAGATTTTAAGTATCTGTTTTAAGGTTTTCGAATTACTTTATTGTATTGTCAAAATATATTGAAATATTTATGCAATTCCCAGTTTTTACATTTTTAGTTTCAGTTTTCTTTTTCTACTTTATTTTTCCGATGTCATATGAAAAGCCTCAACACAAAAATATATTTTACATTTATATATATATATATATATATATATATATATATATATATATATATATATATATATATATATATATATATATATATATATATATATATATATCTATATATATATATATAGAAGATATAATATGGTGTAACAGACATAACATACATACAACTTATTTTTATATACATAGATTATTTTCCTCAGAACGTATTTGAAAAATAATTTATGATAAGCCAAAAGAGCTCATTGGGAGAGCATTAGACTGAAGTTCTTAAAGGTCCCTGGTTCGATCCCAGGTTTTCGGCAAATTTTTCTGCTTCTTTTTGTCTTTTGTCAGACTTTGTGATAAGCACCAACATTGCTAAAATAACATAATAAATAGTATCACAGTAGCAAAATAAGTAACATTTTAAAGAACTAAATAAGAACAATGAAACTTCCATCTGAAATATTAATAGGAAGCTGATTTCACTTCAAAGAAATAATGTATCAATAAACCAAAAACGGTTTTCAACCAAAATTGGCAATTGAAGTGAATTTGTTGAAAATTCCATAGAGTCATTTGATCAAAGCTAGAAAATTTGATACACAAAATTCTAAACAAACAATTTCTGATAAATTTTGTTGTATTATTTTTGAATTTGTTGAACCTGATTTTGCCAATTGGCAGTAATATAGTATCGGAAAAAAAAAACCCAACTAGGACACAGATACATATAACCAAAAATGGCTTACATCCATTTCGCGACCGAACAAGTTTGCGAAAACAACATATATTGGCATTTTTTCTCATCAAGAGCTAGTAAATTCCTTGAGTACCAAAAAGATACACCTTGTTACGTGCATTCAAGGTTATGGAAAAGAACTGTTAAGTCCCGGTGAGAGGAAAAAATTACTACATCATCAGCGAACATAATAATTTTACAAAGAGGCAAAAAATCCGGTAAATCATTTATAAAAAGAAGAAATAAAACAGGCCCAAGGACAGAGCCCTGAGGTATTCCATAATTAATCCGGAAAGTATCTGAACGAAGACCACGGGATTTATCGATACATTCTAGTCGTCTCCAAGAAAGATAAGATGCAAAAAAATTAACAGTTTGTGATGAAAATCCATAAGACTTAAGTTTAATAAGAAGCAAAGAATGATTTACAGTGTCAAACGCTTTAGTGACATCAAGGAAAATAGCCAAAGCATGATGATCACCATCTAATGAATCATTTGTATTTTACGATATCGAGCTGGATACACCGACCAGAGCCGAAATACTAAAAGCGATCAAGACCCTAAAAACCACAAAGCCCCAGGTGAAGACGGCCTCCCGCCGGAACTATACAAACAATGCCCTGAGGTCACTGCTGAACAGCTCCATGGCATTCTCGAGGAAGTGTGGATAACCAACACTTTTCCAAAAGATTGGAAGATTTCAGTCATCCTCCCGTTCTACAAGAAAGGAGACAAAACCGAATGCAAAATTTACCGCGGAATAAGTCTCATAGACGTTGCAGTCAAAATATTCGTGATCAAGACCCTAAAATACCACAAAGACCCAGGTGAAGACGGCCTCCCCCCCTAGAACTATACAAACAATACCCTGAGGTCACTGCTGAACAGCTCCATGGCAGTCTTGAAGAAGTGTGGAGGACCAACACTTTTCCGAAAGATTGGAAGATTTCAGTCATCCTCCCTTTCTACAAGAAAGGAGACAAAACCGAATGCTGAAAAATCTTCACGTGCCAAGCATGCTAAAGCTCAACAATTTATAATAAACCTCAAAATTTTAAGTATCTGTTCTAAGGTTTTCGAATTACTTTAATCTCTTGTCAAAATATATTGAAATATTTCTGCAATTCTTAGACAACATTTTTAGTTTCAGTTTTCTTTTTCTTCTTTATTTTTCAGACGTCATATGCAAACCCTCAACAGAAAAATACATACAACTTATTTTTATATATATAGAAGATATAATCTGGCGTAACAGACATAACAGACGTACAACTTATTTATATATATATAGATTATTTTCATCAGAACGTATTTGAAAGATAATTTATGATAAGCCGAAAGAGCTCATTGGGAGAGCGTTAGACCGAACTTCTAAAGGTTCCTGGTTCGATCCCAGGTTTCGGCAAATTTTTCTGCTTCTTTCTGTCTTTTGTCAGACTTTGTGATAAGCACCAACATTGCTAAAATCACATAATAAATAGTATCACAGTAGCAAAATAAGTCACATTTTAAACAACTGTATTAAAACAATGAAACTTCCATCTGAAATATTAATAGGAAGCCAATTTCACTTCAAAGAAATAATGTATCAAGAACCCAAAAACGGTTTTCAACCAAAATTGGCAATTGAAGTGAATTTGTTCAAAATTCCATAGTGTCATTTGATCAAAGCTAGAAAATTTGATACACAAAATTCTAAACAAACAATTTCTGATAAATGTTGTCGTATTATTTTTGAATTTGTTGAACCTGATTTTGCCAATTGGCAGTAATATAATATCTGAAAAAAAAACAACTAGGACACAAATACATATAACCAAAAATGGCTTACATCCATTTCGCGACCGAACCAGTTTGCGAAAACAACATATATTGGCATTTTTTCTCATCAAGAGCTAGTAAATTCCTTGATTACCAAAAAGATACACCTTGTAACGTGCATTCAAGGTTAAGGAAAAGAACTACTAAGTCCTGGTGAGAGGAAAAAATTACTATATCATCAGCAAACATAATAATTTTACAAAGAGGCAAAAAATCCGGTAAATCATTTATAAAAAGAAGAAATGAAACAGGCCCAAGGCCCTGAAGTATTCCATAATTAATCTGGAAAGTATCTGAACGAAGACCACGGGATTTATCGATACATTCTAGTCGTCTCCAAGAAAGATAAGATGCAAAAAAATTAACAGTTTGTGATGAAAATCCATAAGACTTAAGTTTAATAAGAAGCAAAGAATGATTTACAGTGTCAAACGCTTTAGTGACATCAAGGAAAATAGCCAAAGCATGATGATCACCATCTAATGAATCATTTGTATTTTACGATATCGAGCTGGATACACCGACCAGAGCCGAAATACTAAAAGCGATCAAGACCCTAAAAACCACAAAGCCCCAGGTGAAGACGGCCTCCCGCCGGAACTATACAAACAATGCCCTGAGGTCACTGCTGAACAGCTCCATGGCATTCTCGAGGAAGTGTGGATAACCAACACTTTTCCAAAAGATTGGAAGATTTCAGTCATCCTCCCGTTCTACAAGAAAGGAGACAAAACCGAATGCAAAAATTACCGCGGAATAAGTCTCATAGACGTTGCAGTCAAAATATTCGTGATCAAGACCCTAAAATACCACAAAGACCTAGGTGAAGACGGCCTCCCCCCCCCTAGAACTATACAAACAATGCCCTGAGGTCACTGCTGAACAGCTCCATGGCAGTCTTGAAGAAGTGTGGAGGACCAACACTTTTCCGAAAGATTGGAAGATTTCAGTCATCCTCCCTTTCTACAAGAAAGGAGACAAAACCGAATGCTGAAAAATCTTCACGTGCCAAGCATGCTAAAGCTCAACAATTTATAATAAACCTCAAAATTTTAAGTATCTGTTCTAAGGTTTTCGAATTACTTTAATCTCTTGTCAAAATATATTGAAATATTTCTGCAATTCTTAGACAACATTTTTAGTTTCAGTTTTCTTTTTCTTCTTTATTTTTCAGACGTCATATGCAAACCCTCAACAGAAAAATACATACAACTTATTTTTATATATATAGAAGATATAATCTGGCGTAACAGACATAACAGACGTACAACTTATTTATATATATATAGATTATTTTCATCAGAACGTATTTGAAAGATAATTTATGATAAGCCGAAAGAGCTCATTGGGAGAGCGTTAGACCGAAGTTCTAAAGGTTCCTGGTTCGATCCCAGGTTTCGGCAAATTTTTCTGCTTCTTTCTGTCTTTTGTCAGACTTTGTGATAAGCACCAACATTGCTAAAATCACATAATAAATAGTATCACAGTAGCAAAATAAGTCACATTTTAAAGAACTGTATTAAAACAATGAAACTTCCATCTGAAGTATTAATAGGAAGCCAATTTCACTTCAAAGAAATAATGTATCAAGAACCCAAAAACGGTTTTCAACCAAAATTGGCGATTGAAGTGAATTTGTTCAAAATTCCATAGTGTCATTTGATCAAAGCTAGAAAATTTGATACACAAAATTCTAAACAAACAATTTCTGATAAATGTTGTCGTATTATTTTTGAATTTGTTGAACCTGATTTTGCCAATTGGCAGTAATATAATATCTGAAAAAAAAAACAACTAGGACACAAATACATATAACCAAAAATGGCTTATATCCATTTCGCGACTGAACCAGTTTGCGAAAACAACATATATTGGCATTTTTTCTCATCAAGAGCTAGTAAATTCCTTGATTACCAAAAAGATACACCTTGTAACGTGCATTCAAGGTTAAGGAAAAGAACTACTAAGTCCCGGTGAGAGGAAAAAATTACTATATCATCAGCAAACATAATAATTTTACAAAGAGGCAACAAATCCGGTAAATCATTTATAAAAAGAAGAAATAAAACAGGCCCAAGGACTGAGCCCTGATTTATTCCATAATTAATCTGGAAAGTATCTGAACGACGATCACGGGATTTATCGATACATTCTAGTCGTCTCCCAGAAAGATAAGATGCAAAAAAATTAATAGTTTGTGATGAAAATCCATAAGACTTAAGTTTCATAAGAAGCAAAGAATGATTTACAGTGTCAAACGCTTTAGCGACATCAAGGAAAATAGCCTTAGCATCATGATCACCATCTAATGAGTCATTTGTATTTTACGATATCGAGCTGGATACACCGACCAGAGCCGAAATACTAAAAGCGATCAAGACCCTAAAAAACCACAAAGCCCCAGGTGAAGACGGCCTCCCGCCGGAACTATACAAACAATGCCCTGAGGTCACTGCTGAACAGCTCCATGGCATTCTCGAAGAAGTGTGGAGGACCAACACTTTTCCAAAAGATTGGAAGATTTCAGTCATCCTCCCTTTCTACAAGAAAGGAGACAAAACCGAATACAAAAATTACCGCGGAATAAGTCTCATAGACGTTGCAGTTAAAATATTCGGGATCATACTCTTGAACTGCTTCAAAGGGGCAAGGGCGGAAAGAACTCAAGAAAATCAAGCCGGCTTTCGACCAGGTAGAGGCTGTACTGATAATATTTTCGCCTTTCGCCTCATTATCCAGCAGTTTGAAAGGTACAACCTTTCAGAATTTGCGATATTCTGAAATATCGCAAAAACCTAGTTAAATCAATTAACTAGGATTTTACCATCAATTTCACCTGGTGCATGATATCTACGCTGGACATAGTTTTGTTGGTTTCTCGAAAACATTGCAGCGTGATCCATTTGCACCTTCGTGCGAAACTTGAAATTTGACTTCGCGAAAACCAAACCTTAATTTAACCCCCTAGACATTCTAGTACTCTGAACACTAAAAATGCTTAATTTTGATTATTTAAGGACAGTAATCAGTAAAAAAAACACCTTTACATAGTTAAATATACCAACCCCCTTCTTACTCACGAAAATAATACTGTATCCTCCTAAAAATAAAGGCTCAATCATCATCGCTATCATTTTCAGTTTTGATACATTTTGACTCTCGCTGTCCAGGTTGATCTTCATCTAACTGCGCGGTTTTGCACTCTTTAGCCACAAGCCTTTTGGCATTAACTCTTTGAGCAGCTTCCTCGGCTGTTTCTTCTGCCATTGTAGGAATTGGTAACATTCTATCTTTTTCAATGTTTTCAATTTGTCAATGTTCATTCTAACATTGACAGTTGGAAAAATCTTCACGTGCCAAGCACGCTAAAGCTCAACAATTTATAATAAACCTCAAGATTTTAAGTATCTGTTTTAAGGTTTTCGAATTACTTTATTGTATTGTCAAAATATATTGAAATATTTATGCAATTCCCAGTTTTTACATTTTTAGTTTCAGTTTTCTTTTTCTACTTTATTTTTCAGATGTCATATGAAAAGCCTCAACACAAAAATATATTTTACATTTATATATATATATATATATATATATATATATATATATATATATATATATATATATATATATATATATATATATATATATATATATATATATATATATATATATATATATATATATATATATATATATATATATATCTATATATATATATATATCTATATATATATATATAGAAGATATAATATGGTGTAACAGACATAACATACATACAACTTATTTTTATATACATAGATTATTTTCATCAGAACGTATTTGAAAAATAATTTATGATAAGCCAAAAGAGCTCATTGGGAGAGCATTAGACTGAAGTTCTTAAAGGTCCCTGGTTCGATCCCAGGTTTTCGGCAAATTTTTCTGCTTCTTTTTGTCTTTTGTCAGACTTTGTGATAAGCACCAACATTGCTAAAATAACATAATAAATAGTATCACAGTAGCAAAATAAGTCACATTTTAAAGAACTAAATAAGAACAATGAAACTTCCATCTGAAATATTAATAGGAAGCTGATTTCACTTCAAAGAAATAATGTATCAATAAACCAAAAACGGTTTTCAACCAAAATTGGCAATTGAAGTGAATTTGTTGAAAATTCCATAGAGTCATTTGATCAAAGCTAGAAAATTTGATACACAAAATTCTAAACAAACAATTTCTGATAAATTTTGTTGTATTATTTTTGAATTTGTTGAACCTGATTTTGCCCATTGGCAGTAATATAGTATCTGAAAAAAAAAACCCAACTAGGACACAGATACATATAACCAAAAATGGCTTACATCCATTTCGCGACCGAACAAGTTTGCGAAAACAACATATATTGGCATTTTTTCTCATCAAGAGCTAGTAAATTCCTTGAGTACCAAAAAGATACACCTTGTTACGTGCATTCAAGGTTATGGAAAAGAACTGCTAAGTCCCGGTGAGAGGAAAAAATTACTACATCATCAGCGAACATAATAATTTTACAAAGAGGCAAAAAATCACAAAGACAATAAGAGAAAAAGTTAATCATCCTAAGAGGTCCAGTTAATTTCTGAGCAACGACAGTTATATCTTGAAAGAGCAGCAAAAAGGTCCCAAATGTTAATTTCATCTAATTTTTAGCTTGATAAAGAAGTATCTCGAAATTTATCACGAAATCCCTATCCCCTCTCTGCATAGGTGCCATGCTTTTCGTTTTTGTTATAGAACAATTTGTAATTTAAATCTCTTATATTTTCAGACCTTTGAAAATTAAACAGAATAGTAAAAGAAAACAAAATGTAAACTCATATTTCAGTTGTCTTAAAAAAAACTCTGCATGAGTGTTCCGAATTAGCCTACAATGAATAAAAACGTGTTCAAATGAAATTCTCTATCACAAGCCACAAGAGAATCTTTGATGAGATGATATTGTCTTATACACATTATGCTTTTAGTAGCATAGAAAGAAAAGTCAATAATTCAATGATATGTCTGATTTTTGATGCGTAATAAACAATTGAGACTAAAACTTTGGAAAGTAGAGAAAAATTATATCAAGTTAAGTGAAAGTGATAGTTACTCGGGGTGGATTGCTACTAGTGATAAATCAATAGGGGTGGCAACCCTGAATGAAAGAGGATTCTTGGAGAAGCGATTTTTTGAGAAGACGTATTTTCTGGGAAATTCCCAAAACTTTGGGGATAGTGGAAGCACTGTTATTTTCAGACAAAATCTGCCAACAAATTTTACTAGGCCATGTAAACTGTCAAGTAGCATTGCTACTATGCTACCCTACTTGCACAGTAGAGCACAACTTGTGTTTTGACAGCTTATCTTTGAGCAAAAATTATTTTTATATATAAAAAATGATATTTTCAGACAAAATCTGCCAAGAAAACTGCCAAGGAACTACCCCACTTTTTACACGCCAGCTTGGGAGCTTTACACTTGAAAACTTGTCTGACTGCTGTCAGAATCGCAAAAAAAAACTTTTGAATATCCCTTTTGAACCACCCTCATTCACTAAAACATCCTTCCCTGCTTAATCATTCCCTCAGGCCAAGACTCCCTTGCCAAGCAACAGTAACTGTTTCCAAACCATAGCAAGTTGTGTTGTGGTTGGTAAGATATGAAAACATTTTTGTTTCCATTTCTGTAAAATTTTATAATTCTAAAATACAAAATTAATTATGTCATATAGTTGCTTAACCTGAGTGAATTTAACATTGAGTTGAATAGACAGATTTCTATTTATTATGTTTAATATTTTGTTCATTGTATATTTTTAGCACTCTGGCAAAAAACGATTTTGACATGCCACCAGTTTTGTAACCTTTTCTGTTTTTATTTCTTTTTTTTTAAATTATTTCATAGTAATTTATCTAGCTAGTAATTGGCTACAGAGCAGTATTACGAATATTAACTAAAAAAGCCACAGTTCCATTAAAAAAGCCATAACCCAAGTTTCCATATTTGAATACTGATGACAGTTCTCTTGTCTTAATTAGACTATCTAAAAAAACTGCATTATTAATTAGGTATAAGTAATGATTTTGTAAGTCTAGCCAACTCCTGTTTTGTGCTTATGATTAGGCTAATAATTCAGGTTAAGGTAACTAGTAATTGGCTACAGAGCAGTATTACGGAAGGGAAGGTAACTCTATACATTATTCTTCTCTTATTCAATTTCAGCTTCAAATCTACAAAGTGGTCTCATAATTTCAAATTTTTTTTTTTAGTAGTTTCTACATTTGGCAGTGCCTATTTTACTGCATGTTCAACCGTTTTTTGACAGCTTTCAGACAGTCAGTATAATTCCTAGTTTCAGTGTATGCCACTTTGCCACACAAGGATATGTTTTTGCAACTTTTCAGTGGTGAAGTGGCAAATGTAGAGTGCTTGTAATAGCACATTTAGGATGCATCCTAGAAGGATGCTTGAATCTATGTTCACAAAATGTATCACTATGTATCACAAAATGTATCACAAAAAATATAAGACTGACTTACTTTGAAAGAGAATAATCTACCACTTATCAGTTGGTTGGCAGGGATAGTACTTCCAAGTCCATTTGTTACTGCAAACTTAATAGGTCCATGGGCTCGCTGAATCTTAGATATAGGGCAATTAGCTGAAAATTCAATAGCTTTGAGGAAGCTGAGATTTTATCTTCTGACAAACACTTTAAAAGGTTGATTTACAGGTTTTCATGATTCTTCACAAACTTCTTACTAGTGGAATGTTTGCAAAAGATGGAGACAGAATTATTCATTCCCCAATTGATCTATTTATACTTGGCTAGAAAAAAAAAATGAAAACCAAAAATAAGATCTAAAATATTGTTTAAAACTACAGTATAAACAATATGTAACATAAAATAATATATGTAAATTATATACATTCTTATTAATTACATAATTACCATTCTGAACCACCTCTAATAATTCTTCCAATTGCGATCATATTTATGTTTTTTTCAATTATGAAATATTTGTTCATCTCTTTCTTCATTGTCAACTGAACAATAGAAAAAAAACACATCTAAAACCAAAAAAAGTTGTTTGAAACTAGTTGTTTCTAAAAAAAAAATGAAAAAGGACATGCACCATATTAAAAAATATGTTCTTCCTATTACAAGCCTAAGCCTTTCTCAGAAAACTGTGCAAATCTACATGTCCTAAAATACTAAGGGTAGATATAAGGATAATGGGACAAAAATGCTCTAAAACCAGTTATACATAACAGACATACAACTTATTTATATGTATATAGATTATTTTCATCAGAACGCATTTGAAAAATAATTTATGATTGGCCGAATGAGCTCATTGGGAGAGCGTTAGACCGAAGTACTAAAGGTCCCTGGTTCGATCCCAGGTTTAGGCAAATTTTTCTGCTTCTTTTTGTCTTTTGTCAGACTTTGTGATAAGCACCAACATTGCTAAAATCACATAATAAATGGTAGCACAGTAGCAAAATAAGTCACATTTTAAAAAACTGTATAAGAACAATGAAACTTCCATCTGAAATATTAATAGGAAGCCGAATTCACTTCAAAGAAATAATGTATCAATAATCCAAAAACGGTTTTCAACCGAAATTGGCAATTGAAGTGAATTTGTTCAAAATTCCATAGAGTCATTTGATCAAAGCTAGAAAATTTGATACAAAAATTCTAAACAAACAATTTCTGATAAATGTTGTCGTATTATTTTTGAATTTGTTGAACCTGATTTTGCCAATTGGCAGTAATATAGTATCGGAAAAAAACCAACTAGGACACAAATACATATAACCAAAAATGGCTTACATCCATTTCGCGACCGAACAAGTTTGCGAAAACAACATATATTGGCATTTTTCTCATCAAGAGCTAGTAAATTCCTTGAGTACCAAAAAGATACACCTTGTTACGTGCATTCAAGGTTATGGAAAAGAACTGCTAAGTCCCGGTGAGAGGAAAAAATTACTACATCATCAGCAAACATAATAATTTTACAAAGAGGCGAAAAATCCGGTAAATCATTTATAAAAAGAAGAAATAAAACAGGCCCAAGGACAGAGCCCTGAGGTATTCCATAATTAATCCGGAAAGTATCTGAACGAAGACCACGGGATTTATCAATACATTCTAGTCGTCTCCAAGAAAGATAAGATGCAAAAAAATTAACAGTTTGTGATGAAAATCCATAAGACTTAAGTTTAATAAGAAGCAAAGAATGATTTACAGTGTCAAACGCTTTAGTGACATCAAGGAAAATAGCCAAAGCATGATGATCACCATCTAATGAATCATTTGTATTTTACGATATCGAGCTGGATACACCGACCAGAGCCGAAATACTAAAAGCGATCAAGACCCTAAAAACCACAAAGCCCCAGGTGAAGACGGCCTCCCGCCGGAACTATACAAACAATGCCCTGAGGTCACTGCTGAACAGCTCCATGGCATTCTCGAGGAAGTGTGGATAACCAACACTTTTCCAAAAGATTGGAAGATTTCAGTCATCCTCCCGTTCTACAAGAAAGGAGACAAAACCGAATGCAAAAATTACCGCGGAATAAGTCTCATAGACGTTGCAGTCAAAATATTCGTGATCAAGACCCTAAAATACCACAAAGACCCAGGTGAAGACGGCCCCCCCCCCTAGAACTATACAAACAATGCCCTGAGGTCACTGCTGATCAGCTCCATGGCAGTCTTGAAGAAGTGTGGAGGACCAACACTTTTCCGAAAGATTGGAAGATTTCAGTCATCCTCCCTTTCTACAAGAAAGGAGACAAAACCGAATGCTGAAAAATCTTCACGTGCCAAGCATGCTAAAGCTCAACAATTTATAATAAACCTCAAAATTTTAAGTATCTGTTCTAAGGTTTTCGAATTACTTTAATCTCTTGTCAAAATATATTGAAATATTTCTGCAATTCTTAGACAACATTTTTAGTTTCAGTTTTCTTTTTCTTCTTTATTTTTCAGACGTCATATGCAAACCCTCAACAGAAAAATACATACAACTTATTTTTATATATATAGAAGATATAATCAGGCGTAACAGACATAACAGACGTACAACTTATTTATATATATATAGATTATTTTCATCAGAACGTATTTGAAAGATAATTTATGATAAGCCGAAAGAGCTCATTGGGAGAGCGTTAGACCGAAGTTCTAAAGGTTCCTGGTTCGATCCCAGGTTTCGGCAAATTTTTCTGCTTCTTTCTGTCTTTTGTCAGACTTTGTGATAAGCACCAACATTGCTAAAATCACATAATAAATAGTATCACAGTAGCAAAATAAGTCACATTTTAAAGAACTGTATTAAAACAATGAAACTTCCATCTGAAATATTAATAGGAAGCCAATTTCACTTCAAAGAAATAATGTATCAAGAACCCAAAAACGGTTTTCAACCAAAATTGGCAATTGAAGTGAATTTGTTCAAAATTCCATAGTGTCATTTGATCAAAGCTAGAAAATTTGATACACAAAATTCTAAACAAACAATTTCTGATAAATGTTGTCGTATTATTTTTGAATTTGTTGAACCTGATTTTGCCAATTGGCAGTAATATAATATCTGAAAAAAAAAACAACTAGGACACAAATACATATAACCAAAAATGGCTTATATCCATTTCGCGACTGAACCAGTTTGCGAAAACAACATATATTGGCATTTTTTCTCATCAAGAGCTAGTAAATTCCTTGATTACCAAAAAGATACACCTTGTAACGTGCATTCAAGGTTAAGGAAAAGAACTACTAAGTCCCGGTGAGAGGAAAAAATTACTATATCATCAGCAAACATAATAATTTTACAAAGAGGCAAAAAATCCGGTAAATCATTTATAAAAAGAAGAAATGAAACAGGCCCAAGGCCCTGAGGTATTCCATAATTAATCTGGAAAGTATCTGAACGAAGACCACGGGAATTTTCGATACATTCTAGTCGTCTGCCAGAAAGATAAGATGCAAAAAAATTAACAGTTTGTGATGAAAATGCATAAGACTTAAGTTTCATAAGAAGCAAAGAATGATTTACAGTGTCAAACGCTTTAGCGACATCAAGGAAAATAGCCAAAGCATTAGGATCAACATCTAATGAGTCATTTGTATTTTACGATATCGAGCTAGATACACCAACCAGAGCCGAAATACTAAAAGCGATCAAGACCCTAAAAAACCACAAAGCCCCAGGTGAAGACGGCCTCCCCTCAGAACTATACAAACAATGCCCTGAGGTCACTGCTGAACAGCTCCATGGCATTCTCGAAGAAGTGTGGAGGACCAACACTTTTCCAAAAGATGGGAAGACATCAGTCATCCTCCAGAAATATTTTGTTGGTTTTTCGAAAATATTGCAGCGTGATCCATTTGCAGATTCGTGTAAAACTTGATTTGACTTCGCGAAAGCCAAATCTTAATTAAACCCCCTAGACATTTTGGTACTCTGAACACTAAAAATGCTTAATATTGATTATTTAGGGACAATAATCAGTAAAAAACAACTTTACATAGTTAAATATACCAAATCCCTTCCTACTCACGAAAATAATACTGAATCATCCTAAAAATAAAGCCTCAAGGCAGTAAAACTTCGAAATTTAAGCCACGATTGGTTGATTTGTTTTTATAATTAATTATTTTCATCAGAACGTATTTGAAAGATAATTTATAATAAGCCGAAATAGCTCGGTTGGGGGAGCGTTAGAATGAAGATCTAAAGGTCCTTGGTTCGACCTTGGGTTTCGGGAAAATTTTCTACTTCTATTTGTCTTTTGTCAGACTTTGTGATAAGCACCACAATTGCTAAAATCACATAATAAATAGTATCACAGTAGCAAAATAAGTCATATTTTAAAGAACCGTATAAGCACAATGAAACTTCAATCCGAAATATTAATAGGAAGCCGATTTCACTTCAAAGAAATAATGTATTAATAAACCAAAAACGGTTTTCAACCCAAATTGGCAACTGAAGTGAATTTGTTCAAAATTCCATAGTGTCGTTTGATCAAAGCTAGAAAATTTGATACACAAAATTCTAAACAAACAATTTCTGATAAATATTGTTGTATTTTTTTGAATTTGTTGTACCTGATGCCAATTGGCAGCAATATAGTATCCGAAAAAACACAACTAGGACACAAATACATATAACCAAAAATGGCTTACACCCATTTCGCGACCGAACCGGTTTGCAAAAACAACATATATTGCCATTTCTCATTAAGAGCTAGTAAATTCCTTGAGTACCAAAAAGATACACCTTGTAACGTGCATTCAAGGTTATGGAAAAGAACTGCTAAGTCCCGGTGAGAGGAAAAAATTACTACATCATCAGCAAACATAATAATTTTAAAACGAGGCAAAAAATCCGGTAAATCATTTATAAAAAGAAGAAATAAAACAGGCCCAAGGACTGAGCCCTGATTTATTCCATAATTAATCTGGAAAGTATCTGAACGACGATCACGGGATTTATCGATACATTCTAGTCGTCTCCCAGAAAGATAAGATGCAAAAAAATTAACAGTTTGTGATGAAAATCCATAAGACTTAAGTTTCATAAGAAACAAAGAATGATTTACAGTGTCAAACGCTTTAGCGACATCAAGGAAAATAGCCTTAGCATCATGATCACCATCTAATGAGTCATTTGTATTTTACGATATCGAGCTGGATACACCGACCAGAGCCGAAATACTAAAAGCGATCAAGACCCTAAAAAACCACAAAGCCCCAGGTGAAGACGGCCTCCCGCCGGAACTATACAAACAATGCCCTGAGGTCACTGCTGAACAGCTCCATGGCATTCTCGAAGAAGTGTGGAGGACCAACACTTTTCCAAAAGATTGGAAGATTTCAGTCATCCTCCCTTTCTACAAGAAAGGAGACAAAACCGAATACAAAAATTACCGCGGAATAAGTCTCATAGACGTTGCAGTTAAAATATTCGGGATCATACTCTTGAACTGCTTCAAAGGGGCAAGGGCGGAAAGAACTCAAGAAAATCAAGCCGGCTTTCGACCAGGTAGAGGCTGTACTGATAATATTTTCGCCTTTCGCCTCATTATCCAGCAGTTTGAAAGGTACAACCTTTCAGAATTTGTGATATTCTGAAATATCGCAAAAACCTAGTTAAATCAATTAACTAGGATTTTACCATCAATTTCACCTGGTGCATGATATCTACACTGGACATAGTTTTGTTGGTTTCTCGAAAACATTGCAGCGTGATCCATTTGCAGCTTCGTGCGAAACTTGAAATTTGACTTCGCGAAAACCAAACCTTAATTTAACCCCCTAGACATTCTAGTACTCTGAACACTAAAAATGCTTAATTTTGATTATTTAAGGACAGTAATCAGTAAAAAAAACACCTTTACATAGTTAAATATACCAACCCCCTTCTTACTCACGAAAATAATACTGTATCCTCCTAAAAATAAAGGCTCAATCATCATCGCTATCATTTTCAGTTTTGATACATTTTGACTCTCGCTGTCCAGGTTGATCTTCATCTAACTGCGCGGTTTTGCACTCTTTAGCCACAAGCCTTTTGGCATTAACTCTTTGAGCAGCTTCCTCGGCTGTTTCTTCTGCCATTGTAGGAATTGGTAACATTCTATCTTTTTCAATGTTTTTCAATTTGTCAATGTTCATTCTAACATTGACAGTTGGAAAAATCTTCACGTGCCAAGCACGCTAAAGCTCAACAATTTATAATAAACCTCAAGATTTTAAGTATCTGTTTTAAGGTTTTCGAATTACTTTATTGTATTGTCAAAATATATTGAAATATTTATGCAATTCCCAGTTTTTACATTTTTAGTTTCAGTTTTCTTTTTCTACTTTATTTTTCAGATGTCATATGAAAAGCCTCAACACAAAAATATATTTTACATTTATATATATATATATATATATATATATATATATATATATATATATATATATATATATATATATATATATATATATATATATATATATATATATATATATATCTATATATATATATATAGAAGATATAATATGGTGTAACAGACATAACATACATACAACTTATTTTTATATACATAGATTATTTTCATCAGAACGTATTTGAAAAATAATTTATGATAAGCCAAAAGAGCTCATTGGGAGAGCATTAGACTGAAGTTCTTAAAGGTCCCTGGTTCGATCCCAGGTTTTCGGCAAATTTTTCTGCTTCTTTTTGTCTTTTGTCAGACTTTGTGATAAGCACCAACATTGCTAAAATAACATAATAAATAGTATCACAGTAGCAAAATAAGTCACATTTTAAAGAACTAAATAAGAACAATGAAACTTCCATCTGAAATATTAATAGGAAGCTGATTTCACTTCAAAGAAATAATGTATCAATAAACCAAAAACGGTTTTCAACCAAAATTGGCAATTGAAGTGAATTTGTTGAAAATTCCATAGAGTCATTTGATCAAAGCTAGAAAATTTGATACACAAAATTCTAAACAAACAATTTCTGATAAATTTTGTTGTATTATTTTTGAATTTGTTGAACCTGATTTTGCCAATTGGCAGTAATATAGTATCTGAAAAAAAAAACCCAACTAGGACACAGATACATATAACCAAAAATGGCTTACATCCATTTCGCGACCGAACAAGTTTGCGAAAACAACATATATTGGCATTTTTTCTCATCAAGAGCTAGTAAATTCCTTGAGTACCAAAAAGATACACCTTGTTACGTGCATTCAAGGTTATGGAAAAGAACTGTTAAGTCCCGGTGAGAGGAAAAAATTACTACATCATCAGCGAACATAATAATTTTACAAAGAGGCAAAAAATCCGGTAAATCATTTATAAAAAGAAGAAATAAAACAGGCCCAAGGACAGAGCCCTGAGGTATTCCATAATTAATCCGGAAAGTATCTGAACGAAGACCACGGGATTTATCGATACATTCTAGTCGTCTCCAAGAAAGATAAGATGCAAAAAAATTAACAGTTTGTGATGAAAATCCATAAGACTTAAGTTTAATAAGAAGCAAAGAATGATTTACAGTGTCAAACGCTTTAGTGACATCAAGGAAAATAGCCAAAGCATGATGATCACCATCTAATGAATCATTTGTATTTTACGATATCGAGCTGGATACACCGACCAGAGCCGAAATACTAAAAGCGATCAAGACCCTAAAAACCACAAAGCCCCAGGTGAAGACGGCCTCCCGCCGGAACTATACAAACAATGCCCTGAGGTCACTGCTGAACAGCTCCATGGCAGTCTTGAAGAAGTGTGGAGGACCAACACTTTTCCGAAAGATTGGAAGATTTCAGTCATCCTCCCTTTCTACAAGAAAGGAGACAAAACCGAATGCTGAAAAATCTTCACGTGCCAAGCATGCTAAAGCTCAACAATTTATAATAAACCTCAAAATTTTAAGTATCTGTTCTAAGGTTTTCGAATTACTTTAATCTCTTGTCAAAATATATTGAAATATTTCTGCAATTCTTAGACAACATTTTTAGTTTCAGTTTTCTTTTTCTTCTTTATTTTTCAGACGTCATATGCAAACCCTCAACAGAAAAATACATACAACTTATTTTTATATATATAGAAGATATAATCTGGCGTAACAGACATAACAGACGTACAACTTATTTATATATATATAGATTATTTTCATCAGAACGTATTTGAAAGATAATTTATGATAAGCCGAAAGAGCTCATTGGGAGAGCGTTAGACCGAAGTTCTAAAGGTTCCTGGTTCGATCCCAGGTTTCGGCAAATTTTTCTGCTTCTTTCTGTCTTTTGTCAGACTTTGTGATAAGCACCAACATTGCTAAAATCACATAATAAATAGTATCACAGTAGCAAAATAAGTCACATTTTAAACAACTGTATTAAAACAATGAAACTTCCATCTGAAATATTAATAGGAAGCCAATTTCACTTCAAAGAAATAATGTATCAAGAACCCAAAAACGGTTTTCAACCAAATGGGCAATTGAAGTGAATTTGTTCAAAATTCCATAGTGTCATTTGATCAAAGCTAGAAAATTTGATACACAAAATTCTAAACAAACAATTTCTGATAAATGTTGTCGTATTATTTTTGAATTTGTTGAACCTGATTTTGCCAATTGGCAGTAATATAATATCTGAAAAAAAAACAACTAGGACACAAATACATATAACCAAAAATGGCTTATATCCATTTCGCGACTGAACCAGTTTGCGAAAACAACATATATTGGCATTTTTTCTCATCAAGAGCTAGTAAATTCCTTGATTACCAAAAAGATACACCTTGTAACGTGCATTCAAGGTTAAGGAAAAGAACTACTAAGTCCTGGTGAGAGGAAAAAATTACTATATCATCAGCAAACATAATAATTTTACAAAGAGGCAAAAAATCCGGTAAATCATTTATAAAAAGAAGAAATGAAACAGGCCCAAGGCCCTGAGGTATTCCATAATTAATCTGGAAAGTATCTGAACGAAGACCACGGGAATTTTCGATACATTCTAGTCGTCTTCCAGAAAGATAAGATGCAAAAAAATTAACAGTTTGTGATGAAAATGCATAAGACTTAAGTTTCATAAGAAGCAAAGAATGATTTACAGTGTCAAACGCTTTAGCGACATCAAGGAAAATAGCCAAAGCATGAGGATCAACATCTAATGAGTCATTTGTATTTTACGATATCGAGCTAGATACACCAACCAGAGCCGAAATACTAAAAGCGATCAAGACCCTAAAAAACCACAAAGCCCCAGGTGAAGACGGCCTCCCCTCAGAACTATACAAACAATGCCCTGAGGTCACTGCTGAACAGCTCCATGGCATTCTCGAAGAAGTGTGGAGGACCAACACTTTTCCAAAAGATGGGAAGACATCAGTCATCCTCCAGAAATATTTTGTTGGTTTTTCGAAAATATTGCAGCGTGATCCATTTGCAGATTCGTGTAAAACTTGATTTGACTTCGCGAAAGCCAAATCTTAATTAAACCCCCTAGACATTTTGGTACTCTGAACACTAAAAATGCTTAATATTGATTATTTAGGGACAATAATCAGTAAAAAACAACTTTACATAGTTAAATATACCAAACCCCTTCCTACTCACGAAAATAATACTGAATCATCCTAAAAATAAAGCCTCAAGGCAGTAAAACTTCGAAATTTAAGCCACGATTGGTTGATTTGTTTTTATAATTAATTATTTTCATCAGAACGTATTTGAAAGATAATTTATAATAAGCCGAAATAGCTCGGTTGGGGGAGCGTTAGAATGAAGATCTAAAGGTCCTTGGTTTGACCTTGGGTTTCGGGAAAATTTTCTACTTCTATTTGTCTTTTGTCAGACTTTGTGATAAGCACCACAATTGCTAAAATCACATAATAAATAGTATCACAGTAGCAAAATAAGTCATATTTTAAAGAACCGTATAAGCACAATGAAACTTCAATCCGAAATATTAATAGGAAGCCGATTTCACTTCAAAGAAATAATGTATTAATAAACCAAAAACGGTTTTCAACCCAAATTGGCAACTGAAGTGAATTTGTTCAAAATTCCATAGTGTCGTTTGATCAAAGCTAGAAAATTTGATACACAAAATTCTAAACAAACAATTTCTGATAAATATTGTTGTATTTTTTTGAATTTGTTGTACCTGATGCCAATTGGCAGCAATATAGTATCCGAAAAAACACAACTAGGACACAAATACATATAACCAAAAATGGCTTACACCCATTTCGCGACCGAACCGGTTTGCGAAAACAACATATATTGCCATTTCTCATTAAGAGCTAGTAAATTCCTTGAGTACCAAAAAGATACACCTTGTAACGTGCATTCAAGGTTATGGAAAAGAACTGCTAAGTCCCGGTGAGAGGAAAAAATTACTACATCATCAGCAAACATAATAATTTTAAAACGAGGCAAAAAATCCGGTAAATCATTTATAAAAAGAAGAAATAAAACAGGCCCAAGGACTGAGCCCTGATTTATTCCATAATTAATCTGGAAAGTATCTGAACGACGATCACGGGATTTATCGATACATTCTAGTCGTATCCCAGAAAGATAAGATGCAAAAAAATTAATAGTTTGTGATGAAAATCCATAAGACTTAAGTTTCATAAGAAGCAAAGAATGATTTACAGTGTCAAACGCTTTAGCGACATCAAGGAAAATAACCTTAGCATCATGATCACCATCTAATGAGTCATTTGTAAATTACGATATCGAGCTGGATACACCGACCAGAGCCGAAATACTAAAAGCGATCAAGACCCTAAAAAACCACAAAGCCCCAGGTGAAGACGGCCTCCCGCCGGAACTATACAAACAATGCCCTGAGGTCACTGCTGAACAGCTCCATGGCATTCTCGAAGAAGTGTGGAGGACCAACACTTTTCCAAAAGATTGGAAGATTTCAGTCATCCTCCCTTTCTACAAGAAAGGAGACAAAACCGAATACAAAAATTACCGCGGAATAAGTCTCATAGACGTTGCAGTTAAAATATTCGGGATCATACTCTTGAACTGCTTCAAAGGGGCAAGGGCGGAAAGAACTCAAGAAAATCAAACCGGCTTTCGACCAGGTAGAGGCTGTACTGATAATATTTTCGCCTTTCGCCTCATTATCCAGCAGTTTGAAAGGTACAACCTTTCAGAATTTGCGATATTCTGAAATATCGCAAAAACCTAGTTAAATCAATTAACTGGGATTTTACCATCAATTTCACCTGGTGCATGATATCTACACTGGACATAGTTTTGTTGGTTTCTCGAAAACATTGCAGCGTGATCCATTTGCAGCTTCGTGCGAAACTTGAAATTTGACTTCGCGAAAACCAAACCTTAATTTAACCCCCTAGACATTCTAGTACTCTGAACACTAAAAATGCTTAATTTTGATTATTTAAGGACAGTAATCAGTAAAAAAAACACCTTTACATAGTTAAATATACCAACCCCCTTCTTACTCACGAAAATAATACTGTATCCTCCGAAAAATAAAGGCTCAATCATCATCGCTATCATTTTCAGTTTTGATACATTTTGACTCTCGCTGTCCAGGTTGATCTTCATCTAACTGCGCGGTTTTGCACTCTTTAGCCACAAGCCTTTTGGCATTAACTCTTTGAGCAGCTTCCTCGGCTGTTTCTTCTGCCATTGTAGGAATTGGTAACATTCTATCTTTTTCAATGTTTTTCAATTCGTCAATGTTCATTCTAACATTGACAGTTGGAAAAATCTTCACGTGCCAAGCACGCTAAAGCTCAACAATTTATAATAAACCTCAAGATTTTAAGTATCTGTTTTAAGGTTTTCGAATTACTTTATTGTATTGTCAAAATATATTGAAATATTTATGCAATTCCCAGTTTTTACATTTTTAGTTTCAGTTTTCTTTTTCTACTTTATTTTTCAGATGTCATATGAAAAGCCTCAACACAAAAATATATTTTACATTTATATATATATATATATATATATATATATATATATATATATATATATATATATATATATATATATATATATATATATATATATCTATATATATATATATATATATATATATCTATATATATATATAGAAGATATAATATGGTGTAACAGACATAACATACATACAACTTATTTTTATATACATAGATTATTTTCATCAGAACGTATTTGAAAAATAATTTATGATAAGCCAAAAGAGCTCATTGGGAGAGCATTAGACTGAAGTTCTTAAAGGTCCCTGGTTCGATCCCAGGTTTTCGGCAAATTTTTCTGCTTCTTTTTGTCTTTTGTCATACTTTGTGATAAGCACCAACATTGCTAAAATAACATAATAAATAGTATCACAGTAGCAAAATAAGTCACATTTTAAAGAACTAAATAAGAACAATGAAACTTCCATCTGAAATATTAATAGGAAGCTGATTTCACTTCAAAGAAATAATGTATCAATAAACCAAAAACGGTTTTCAACCAAAATTGGCAATTGAAGTGAATTTGTTGAAAATTCCATAGAGTCATTTGATCAAAGCTAGAAAATTTGATACACAAAATTCTAAACAAACAATTTCTGATAAATTTTGTTGTATTATTTTTGAATTTGTTGAACCTGATTTTGCCAATTGGCAGTAATATAGTATCTGAAAAAAAAACCCAACTAGGACACAGATACATATAACCAAAAATGGCTTACATCCATTTCGCAACCAAAGCAGTTTGCGAAAACAACATATATTGGCATTTTTTCTCATCAAGAGCTAGTAAATTCCTTGAGTACCAAAAAGATACACCTTGCAACGTGCATTCAAGGTTATGGAAAAGAACTGCTAAGTGTGAGAAGAAAAAATTACTACATCATCAGCAAACATAATAATTTTACAACAAGGCAAAACATCCTGTAAATCATTTATAAAAAGAAGAACTAAAACAGGCCCAAGGACAGAGCCCTGAGGTATCCCATAATTAATCTGGAAAGTATCTGAACGAAGACCCTGGGATTTATCAATACATTCTAGTTGTCTCCAGAAAGATAAGATGCAAAAAAAAATTAACAGTTTGTGATGAAAATCCATACGACTTAAGTTTCATAAGAAGCAAAGAATGATTTACAGTGTCAAATGCTTTAGCAACATCAAGGAAAATAGCCAAAGCATGAGGATCACCATCTAATGAGTCATTTGTATTTTATGATATTGAGCTGGATACACCAACCAGAGCCAAAATACAAAAAGTGATCAAGACCCTAAAAAACCACAAAGCCCCAGGTGAAGACGGCCTCCCCCCAGAACTATACAAACAATGCCCTGAGGTCACTACTGAACAGCTCCATGGCATTCTTGAAAAAGTGTGGAGGACCAACACTTTTCCAAAAGATAGAAAGACATCAGTCATCCTCCGGACATATTTTGTTGGTTTTTCGAAAATATTGCAGCGTGATCCATTTGGAGATTCGTGCAAAACTTGATTTGACTTTGCAAAAACCAAACCTTAATTTAACCCCCTAGACATTCTGGTACTCTGAACACTAAAAATGCTTAATTTTGATTATTTAGGGACAGTAATCAGTAAAAAACACCTTTACATAGTTAAATATACCAACCCCCTTCCTACTCATGAAAATAATACTGAATCATCCTAAAAATAAAGCCTCAAGGCAGTAAAACTTCGAAATTAAGCCATGATTGGTTGATTTGTTTTTATCATTAATAATTTGCATCAGAACGTATCTGAAAGATAATTTATAATAAGCCAAAATAGCTCAGTTGGGAGAGCGTTAGAATGAAGATCTAAAGGTCCTTTGTTTGATCCTGGGTTTTGGGAAACTTTTTTGCTTCTATTTGTCTTTTGTCAGACTGCGTGATAAGCACCACAATTGCTAAAATCACATGATAAATAGTATCACAGTAGCAAAACAAGTCATGTTTTAAAGAACTGTATAAGAACAATGAAACTTCCATCCAAAATATTAACAGGAAGCCGATTTTACTTCAAAGAAATAATGTATTAATAAACTAAAAACGATTTTCAACCAAAATTGGCAATTGAAGTGAATTTGTTCAAAATTCCATAGTGTCACTTGATCAAAGCTAGAAAATTTGATACACAAAATTCTAAACAAACAATTTCTGATAAATGTTGTCATATTTGTTTTGAATTTGTTGAACCTGATGCCAATTGGTAGTAATATAGTATCCAAAAAAAACACAACTAGGACACAAATACATATAACCAAAAATGGCTTACACCCATTTTGCAACTGAACCGGTTAACAAAAACAACATATATTGGCATTTCTCATTAAGAACTAGTAAATTCCTTGAGTACCAAAAAGATACACCTTGTAACGTGCATTCAAGGTTATGGAAAAGAACTGCTAAGTCCTGGTGAGAGGAAAAAATTACTACATCATCAGCAAACATAATAATTTTACAATGAGGCAAAACATCTGGTAAATCATTTATAAAAGAAGGAATAAATCAGGCCCAAGGACATAGCCCTGAGGTATTCCATAATTAATCTGAAAAGTATCTGAACAAAGATCATGGGATTTATCAATACATTCTAGATGTCTCCCAGAAAGATAAGATGCAAAAAAAAAAACAGTTTGTGATGAAAATCCATAAGACTTAAGTTTCATAAGAGGCAAAGAATGATTTACAGTGTCAAACGCTTTAGCAACATCAAGGAAAATAGCCAAAGCATGATGATCACCATCTAATGAGTCATTTGTATTTTTTGATATCTAGCTGGATACACCAACCAGAGCCAAAATACTAAAAGCAATCAAGACCCTAAAAAACCACAAAGCCCCAGGTGAAGACAGTCTCCCGCCAGAACTATACAAACAATGCCCTGAGGTCACTGCTGAACAGCTCCATGGCATTCTCAAAGAAGTGTGGAGGACCAACACTTTTCCAAAAGATTAGAAGATTTCAGTCATCCTCCCTTCCTACAAGAAAGGAGACAAAACCAAATGCAAAAATTACCTTTCTCATAGTTTTTTAAATGGCTTTCTCATAGTTTTAATTGGAAGATTTTGAGAAAAAAGGAGAGAGGGAGGAAGCCTAGTTGCCCTCCAATTTTTTGATTACTTAAAAAGGCAAATAGAACTTTTAACTTTTTTACATTTTCATTAGTAAAAAATATACATAATTTACAAATTAATTTATGTAACAAACTTCTATATTTGTATGTTTTATTTTATATATGAGGGAGTTCACCCCTTGTCAATACCTCTCTCTTTACACTAAAGCTTAAATTCTGTCCCAATTCCTTAAGAATGAACCTTGAATAACAAAGGCCATAGAATAAATAGTTGAAATTCCTAAAAATACTTTGAATGAAGAGCTGCATGAAGAGCAAGGTATTATGAGGAGGTAAACCCCTCATATGCACCATAATTTCTGCTCATTTTAAATTTTAATACTGCTCCTCACTTTCAGTAGAAAAAAACTTTTCATATTTATTTTTTCATTGTTTTATTTTTTTTAAATAATGTGAGAAAATCCTGTGCTCCCTTCATGGAAATTTTCTTCCCCCATGATAAATTCCTCCAAGTAAAGTTCCCCTAACATATCCCCCTCTTTTCAACCCCCTCTCCAAACCAAAAATCCCCCTGAAAGTGTCTGTACACTTCCAAACAACCATTACTATATGTAAGCACTGGTAAAAATTTGCAACTTGTAGCCCTGCCCACAGGGACTGTGGGTGAGTAAGTTGTCCCCAAAGACATAGTTATAAGGTTTTTTGACTACACTGAATAAAATGGCTATCTCAGAATTTTGATCCAGTGACCATGGGAAAATAATTAGTGCAGGAGGGGGCCTAGGTGCCATCCAATTTTTTGGTCACTGAAAAAGGGCACTAGAACTTTTCATTTCTGTTAGAATGAGCCCTCTCACAAGATTCTAGGACCACTGGGTCAATACAATCACCCCTGGGGAAAAAAACAAGAAACAAATAAACATGCATCTGTGATCTGCCTTCTGCCAAAAAATACAAAATTCCACATTTTTGTAGATAGGAGCTTGAAACTTCTACAATGAGGTTCTCTGATATGCTGAATCTGATGGTGTGATTTTTGTTAAGATTCTATGACTTTTAGGGGGTATTTTCCCCTAGTTTCTAAATTAAGGCAAATTTTTGCAGGATTGTAACTTTTGATAGGTAAGTCTAAACTTAATGAAACTTATATATTTAAAATCAGCATTAAAATGTGATTCTTTGATATAACTATTGTTATAAAAATTCCGTTTTTTAGAGTTTGGTTACTATTGAGCCAGGTTGCTCCTTACTACAGTTTGTTACCACAAACTGTTTGATATAGCAATGTATAGGCTAGCACCCTAAATTAGCCTATTACTAGTCTATATTTTAAAATAACACAAATCTTTTCAGCCCCTCATATAGAACAGAACCAATATTTCTATCAAACAGCTAAACAGCATATTTGCTGCTTTCCCATCATACTAAACACAAAAAGTGCAGGAACTCAAATTTGCCTAATAAGCTAGAGTGACCATTAGGCCTAAATGTCTACTTTCTTAGTTTAAAAGGACTGTGCTTTTTGAAGGTAAATGAGATTACAGGATGGCAGATTTCAAGCCATGTATAGTCAATTCATTGAGAGTTTGATTATATGGTAAAATTCTAGTTGAATGACTTCTTGTTATCTCAGAAAGGGGTTGGATTAGGAAAATTAAACTTTCAGATATGGGTCTACAGGCTAAAGTATATCCCAAGAAGTTATTTTAAAGTACCCACCTCTACTCTTTCTCTCTCTATAGAGCCCTGAAATTCACCTACATGACAGGTATGTACCTATCAAAATTTTGACAAAACAACATTTTACCTTAATTTTCAGTTACAAGTTGCTTTTTATCTGCCTTTAATTCTGAAAATACAATTCCTGTATTTGAGTGGAATTCTGAGCCATATCAATATTTTTTTTTTAATTTAGGACATGCATTTGCATATCTTCAAAACCTTATAAATTGGGATTGAGCAAAGTTGTGAACCTGAAAACAATTTTGATATACCTTATCTAAGCAGAAGATCTATTTTGCAAGGTTTCAATTCTATAAACCACATATTTTTGAGGGTCATCTAAGGTCAGGACCCTCTAGAGGGAGAAGGAGTGGAGGTAGGTACTTAAAAATACCTTCCTGCAACATACTTTAGCCTGTAGACCCATCCCTGACAGTTTCATTTTTCCTAACCAAAATCCTTTCTGAGATAGCAAGAAGTCTATTAACTAGAATTTTACCGATTATATAAATAATATAATTTGAATATATAAATAATCTGACAAGTACCTATTTTTAAATTAAATTAATTTGTAAGCCTCTCAACTTGGGACAGAAAATAAATTCTTCTATTTCCTCTAATTCTTTCTATATTTCTTCTAATATTAATAATATCAGTGTTTCTAACCCGGTGTTTTTTTACTCTGAGTAATCCAAGCGTTCTATGAGACGCACATGACGTCAGAGGTTACTCGGATTACACCTTCGAACGCTAAAGGGTTACTTGTCCATGGAACCCCGAACCCCGAAAAAAAGATTATTAAGGACAAGTGACGTCAATGTTACAAATTTTTTTAAATGGATAAGCATGGAAATCAAAATAGTGGAAATAATCTTAGCTTTTCAGTGACCTGTAAGTAATCTTATGCATATTCCTTAGGATCTAAAGGGTTTTTGGTGTTCTAGGCCCGTCTTGCATAGGCTAAGCTTCATAAGGAGTCAGAAGAAAAGTTTTTTGGTTCTTAGGAAGGCAATTATCACATTGGTGAGTTAGTCAAATATTACTATATTAAACAGGCCTAGTTTCTAAACCATTCTATAATTTTTAGTTGAAAAAAATTTAGAATGATTAGGCCAATAGCTATAGGCTTTTATATAGTCTATAATTGTTGAGATTTAAACTGGTTTTTTATTACTATTTGAACTGGATTTTTTAAGGTAAAGTAGGGTAAAATTTTACCTTAGCTACTTTTGGCCATCTTTGAAAGAGATTAAGCTAGGAAAATGAAATTTCAGGGATATGTCTACAGGCAAAAGTATGTCCCAGGAAGGTATTTTGAAGTACCTACTTCTTTTCCCCCTAGAGGGTCCTGAAATTTTTGGGTGCCTTATTTTTTGCTTATCAGTTTCTTTTTCTCTGGTCTTAGTTCTGAAAAGACAATTCCTGTTGATTGAGCAGAAATTTAAGCCGTAACACTGGTTTTTTCTAATTTTAGAAATAATCTTTTATGCCACCTCACTATAGGTTAAATATATGGCTTATATTATTTATTCTCCATGAATTTTTGTTTTATTTGATTTCATTGATGTCAGTTGCTTTCTGTTAAAATTCATTTATTTTTTTACATCAAGCTTCTTCTTTTGTGAAAAAATTTGAACTGTTTTTCTTTTTACATGTTGTATAAAATGTAAAGGAATACCTGGCCCTTCATTTCATAGATTCAACTAAAAGTCTTTGAGACATCTTATATCAAAATACATCTGACACATTTAATGTATTTTTTTAGATGATATAGGACATCATTAAAGTTTTGCATTTGCTTTGCTAAAAATTTTCTTAAAAAGTACCAAGTTTAGAGAGTTATGTTCATATTCTTCTTGCTGATCAGTATAATTGTTTTTAAAATTCCTTCTGTTTAAAGCATTTTAGAGAGATTCTGAGCCAACCATGGGTATATTTTTGTCACAAATGATTTTTCTCAAATGGGCTGGTGGAAAACAAATAGAACATGTAATTTTTCTTTTTTATTACTGCAAGACTAGAATATCACAAAACTAAGCATTCATTATGCTGATTATATCTTAAGTAAATAAAATCCCTGATGGAGTTTTGTTGATACCTGTCTTAAAATTTATTTGTCTTAGTAAAATACATATTGTTCATGGGGTAGCAGTGAAAAATGGGAGCAACTATGACTTGAGTTGTTTTTTTTTTTCAATATTTTCTTTTTCCAAATAATTTTTGTTCTCTGGTGACATTTGTGTTCCTTCCTAAGTGGCTGGCACTCTAGGTTGAGAATCCTTTATCCAAAGGGCACAGGTTTAATTCCTGGCATTTGCAGTTTATTTGGTTTGGGACAAAGGTCAGTAATGTGACTCTGTAAGTTAAACCAGAATTGGCCCAAACTTAACAGGTTACCTAGAGAAATCTGGGGTCAGTAAGCAGGAAGGGCATGCAGCAGCATAGGATGACTGGCCCCTAGCTTCCTATTGCACTTCCTGGCTAAAGGACCACCTGGTCCTTTACTGGGCTTCTGACTTAGCCATAGAAGCTTTCTTTTAAACCCATTAAATATAAGTACAAAGGAAGAAATGCCAGTAAGGTGGTCCTTCCTTTTCAATGAATTGTTGATGTACAGACAAGAGTGTAGGCCATAAGAGGTGGCTGGTGAATGCGTTGCAAGGTTTAAAAATTTAGGGCAATTGCTCAGGTTGGCAACTGAGCACAAAAGTAAAATTTTGTGAATGGTTTTTCTTTGTGAATGTTATATTTATGTAATGTCAAGCATTTTAAAGTTGTTCTTCATTGTTTTGTTTTAATTGCCATGGCCATAGGAATTTAGTGTATTAAAACCTACTTATGTCCATCCATTTTCTTTTAAACAGAGAGGAGTTCTATGTTTCCTAGCTTCAATAAATTTATATGCAATTTTGAGACCAGGGTTACAAAGTAGGTCAAAGTTTGCAAATGGAACTGTGGTATGACTAATTAATTTGTAAGAAATGTATATCAATGTAAAGATTAAAAAAATCATGTAGAAAACAAACAAGACAAATAAATAAAAGTATCCCTTTAAACCATTTAATGAAGTGTAACAAATGTAGATCATCCCTAAGATTGAAATGAACAAAGCTTCAGTTATGAATCTGTTTTCTTTAAACAGACTGAAGGGGCAAACCTCTAAGCTATGACAAATTCAATCTCACTTTTGGTTTCTTATCTTTTACAATGGGAACTTTCTTTGGATTTTTTTCAACCAAGTAAAACAGTAGGGACAGGATCAGGTATAAGTGACCTTCCACTTAGCCTACATACCCAGGGGAAAATCATGCAGCTATACTAATAATTGGTAAATTTTTTGTTGTTCATATTCTTATTTACAAATAAAGTGAACATACCCCTTGATGCCTTTTTTATGTTCTTTACAAACATTATAAGTGCTTCAATTGCAAGTTTTTGAGCTCTTGAAAATGACCAAAATATACCCAAATAGTTTTTGGGTATAAAAAAGCTTAAAACATTGGTCTCAAACTTACTGTTTCATCATTAATCCATTTTTTAAATGTTGTATAATCTATGAGCACTGATTTTCTATAATTAAGTTGGATTAATAAATTTTACAATATTATGCTGTTTTTCTTCTTCTTTGATGCTAAATTTTCAATTAAAGTATGTGTTTTTGGTCATTTTCGACAAAATAATGTATGTTTTTCACTACCAAAATTTGTTAGGTTAAGTAAGGTCAAAAAGTGCTTAAGCTTGAACTAGGAATATAAGCAATTATTAAATTTGTAAAGAACATACAAAAAGGCATCAAGTGGTATATTCACTTCATTTGTAAGTCAAAATATGAACAACAAAAGATTTACCCCTAACATGCCTAATTGGCAAATATATAGCCCAAGATGTTTTCTGCCACCTTTTACTTGTTTTTCCAGTTCTTGTTTCGCCACAGTTGCTTCAATTAACAGGTATTAGGGTTGGGGGATAGATTGGCAGAATCAATAGAAAATATGTAATTTCAGCTATAGATATCCATATTAGGAGGGTTGGGGCTAAAGTAGAGCAGGGCTGCATGTTGAATGTGTTAGTTATAATAATTATGTAAATTACAAAGAATCATCGTTTTTAACAGGTTTTCTTCTATAGGTCTACAGGTCCTTCTCTTGGCTTATAACACATCAAGCATTATATAACCAGAGAAGAATAAGTAGCGAAAACCTATCTATACATAAGCACATGTTATTTAACAATGACTTCTCTAGTTCTTAACTATGACCCCTTAGTAATATTGACAAGAAATGAATAACAGAAAAAGTGAAATTTAGTGTAAATGACAATCAGGAACTGGATTCTGGCTCAAGGGGGCCAAAAACAGGGCTATATAAGGGAGTTCAAAGAAGGTGGTGATTTTTTTGTGAAAAAAAAACTTTCCTGGCTAATTTAGGACTTTAAATTGATGAGCCTACTGAAATTTTCCTATCCTATGCAATTGAAACATTTATCGCTTTTCAGAGCATTAAGACAATTTATCACAATAAAAAATATCCAAAGCATCTTGAATGGAATGACTAAAAAAGGCAAATGACAACCACAATTTGCAATCTTACAATTAAACTTCTGGCCACACAAATTGTATTAGGCTACCCAGCTCTGAAATAATTGCTGAAGGTGTATTTGCCTGTAAAATTAGAAACAGGCCCAAAGCCCAGCCTCTTCCTTGCCAGAACTTCACATAGCATTAAAGCAATAATATAGGCTATTTTACATGTGAAAATGTTGTTATTCTTGTAGTTATTTGAGGCCTTTTTTCGCGTCAACCAGCTGGTTTAACCAATGACAGCTTTGGTTTAACCAGCTTGTATGTTTAACGCAAAAACGGAAAAAATTACATATGGTTGAGCTCAAACAAAACTGGTTCGCGAAAACACTTTTTGCTTGTCGGTTTGGGCAATAAATTTCAAACATAAAACATCCGTATAGTGTTAAGAGTGTCATTCTATTATAATTAAATGATTTAGCACTGGCTTAATTTCCTCCGGATTTGACATATTTCACATTAGTTTGAGGTCAGAGAGAATTGAAAAATGATCTAGCATACTCTCTGGTATATTTGGAGAGAAAGGAAGGGTCTGAATTAGTGGAATCTTGGGTTAAATTGTTCAGGTAATATATTGGAAAATGTTGTATTCATACTGTAAAAGCAAAATTATCTATTAAAAAGTCCTAAATGATAAGACTTTAGCTTTGTTGAGCTACCCTAAACAGAGGATAAAATTCTAGTTTGACTTCTTTTTGTTTTGATTTGGAATTCTACTAGCCTACCAGGCTATAGATTAAATTTCCAGTCAAATTCCAGTTTAGCTACTTTTTGCTATCTTTGATTGGGGTTATGTTAGGTGAATGAAACTTTCAGTGATTAATCCATAGCTAAAAACATACTCTGAGAAGCTATTGCTAAGCTTATGTGATTACCCTCTTCTGTTTTTAAATCTTGGAATTTTGCATACTGGACTGGTCTGTAACTATTAAAATTATGGTAAAACAACATCTTACCTTAATTTTCAGCTAGCAGTTTCTGTTTCTCTGGTTTTAGCTCTGAAAATGCAATTCTTGTTATTTGAGTAGAATTTTAAGCCATATCTGTGTTTTGTATTTAAATATAGGGAAATGTATATCCTGAAAGTTTCCAAATCTTGGAAACTTCATAAATTGAAATTGAGCAAAGTTAGGACACTAAAAACGCTTTTTTCTTGTCATTTAAGTAGAAGATTTATTTTGCAAGGGTTTCACTTTTATGACACAAGCATTTCTAAGGGTGTGGACCAAATATTGAGATTTCCAACTGTCATCATCACTAACCAGCAATTCTATGGGATTTAATCCTTATTTCATTAGACAATGTGATTTAAGGTAATTTAAGGCAAACGTTTTTAAGAGAGAGAAAGAGTAGAGTTAGATGCTCCAAAATACTTTCCCATGATATAGTTTAGTCTCTAGACCCATCCCTAAAAGTTTCATTTTCCTAACCTAAGCCTTTTTCAAGATAATACAAATTTATCTAAAATAGAATTTTACCAAACAGAAGTTTAACCTAATAATTTGTAATAACATATTGTTCAGGCTAGCCTTTGCAATCCCTACAAATTTTGGCTCTTCACAATAAAGCACTATTACAGGCTTAGCCTAACAAAAGAAAGTAGCAAACTGCTTAATCTTAATAAAAAATAATCCAAAGGACTTTATATTTCTTCAATACAAAATATATATTAATTTTTGTTTTCAGTAGAATACTAGTTAAGTATAAACCAGCAAATGTTTAAGAATTTTTTGAGGGGGGACAGCTGCCTAAAATTAATAAAATATTTCTGATAAGCACAAAAATATAACAAATTAAGCTAAACTAGGAAAATAGTTTTTTTCTCACTGAACAGTTACCATAACACATAATGTGTTGTAAGATTTTTGCAGTACTTGTGCATTATAGCCACCACATTCAAGTTCTATTGAGAAGTTTAGTTTGGCTAATGTTAATGACAAAAAATAAAATATGATGAATATATAAAACTTTATCAACAAAATTATGAAAACTACAACAAAGAATCCTGGAATTTGTAAATCAGCATCATATCTAAATATATTGTATCTTACATTGTGATAGATTGTTTTAATGCCCTACTGTACAGGGGTAAATATTTAAATTATGTATCATAGGCAATTATCTGAAGAGTAATCTATTAAAAGTCTCCTTCTTTCTTTCTTTCTTTTTTACTGGCTTTCGCCTGTATCCAGTTCCTGATTGCCATATAAATTCCATATTCATAGTTAAATAACATAAGCCTTTGTATATAGACTATACCTTGTTGCTAATTTTTCTGGGCATAGAATGTTTGATTTGGTAAAGCCCTAGAGAAGGACCTGAAGAGAAAGAAACATAATAAAAAAAAAATTCATGCTTCATAATTTTTAGAATAATAGCTGGTAACACATTTTATATTCAACTTTGCTCTACTTTACCCCTCAATCCTCCCAATATAAAAATGTATTGCTGAAATTTCCTATTTTCCATTTGTTTTGTCAATCTGTCTCTCTAACTTCATCCCATGTAGCTGTAAATTAAACAAATGTGACAAACAATAACTAGTAAAACAGGTGACAGGAGGTTAAATGCATTGAAAATATGAAATTTGAGCCATATTTCTGCACATTGGGAGGGGGATTGAGATAAAGCATAGCCTAACTTAATGATTTTCTCTTGCTATGTAGGGTAATTGGAAAGTCACTTGTATATCATGCTGTCCTTTTCAGTTTTAGTTGGATAGAAAAAATCCAAAGAAAGTCCCCTTTGAAAAGATAGGAGCCACAAAGTGAGATTGTATTTGTCAAAGCTTGGAGGTTTGTCCCTTCTGTCTGTTTAAACAAAACAGAATCTTAATTGAAGCTTTGTTCATTTTTATCTTAAGGGTGCACAACAATTATGATATAAGGTACTTTTCTTTATTCAATTGTCTTCTTTGTTGTCTAAAAGACTTTTTTTTAATCTAGATGTTTCATAAATTGCTCATTTTTACCAGAAGTTCATTTGACCTAATTTGAAATCCCTGGTCTTAAAATTACATTTGACTTTGTTAAAGCTAGGAGACATAGACCTTGTGTTTGTTTAAAGAAAGTGAATAAACATTAGTAATTTGTATTGCACTAAAGCCCTAGGGCCATCACAATTCCAAACAAAAAAGAAACTTCACTTTAGAATATTCAATATTGTCTAACATAACAGAAACAAAGAAAAAAAATTACCAAATTTTACTTCTGCACTCTACTGTCAACATGAGACATTGTCCAAAATTTTAAAATCTTGCAAAACATTCATCCCTCATCACATTCACCAGCCATCTCTCATCAAGCCTACACTTCATTTCTCATCTCACTCAATCCTACAAATGCATCAAATAACCCACTCTCTCATTAGTGCTTCCATAGATATGGTCAAAGTAAGAGCCATCTTGCTTACATTTTATTATATCTAGAGGTTTTCTGTAGCTAAGTCAGTACTTAAATATTTCATACACCTTTGTAAACAACCTTAAGATGGTAAAATAGGTTGGATTATCCAAATTTTTAGTTGCCACAATATATTTCAATCATTATTGTAATATAAAGGGCAGCCAATAGTAAAGGACCTGAATAAATATTTTAAGGTAATTAAAAAGGTTTATTACTCAAAAACTTGATAAAACTAAAAGGGACTTCTTAATGATTGATTACTTTAAAATATCTACATTATACACAACAATAAACCTTTGCTATAAAGGGAAAGTCAGTAAGGCCCAAAAACTATTCAATACTAATTGTGGTTTGAGACAGTTTGCTGAATGTCTAAATGATTTTAGATAGTAATGAAGATAAAATGTGGACAAACTCAACACCAATATGCAAGTAAGTATGGCAGCACTGACACATCAAGGTCTAAACTGGCAGTGCTAATTTCCACTTTGTGACCCTTTGGCCAAGAATTGCAATTAAGGGCTGGGGGCCAGAAATCTTGTGCTTTTGTACACCCTCCCTGCTTACCTTTTGCATATTTCTCCATTTGCCTATTTAGAGCTGGTTTAGATCTGTCTAACATCACTGACCCCCATTTAAAACAAATAAACAGGCAATACTAGGAATCAAACCTGTACCCCATGGACAAAGGATTTCTTACTAAGAGTGCTTTCCACTTAGCCAAGAACATTATTACAACCAGAGTAGAACAACTATTAAAAAAAAAATATTGAAAAAGAACAAGATGGATTTACAGCCATTTTCACTAATCTTCAATACACATTGTATTTTACTTAAACAAGTTATTGTAAGGCAGGTGTCAACAAAGCTCCAGCAGGGATTGCTTTACTTAAGATGCAAACTAGCATGGTGAATACTTAGCTGGTAAAAACCCAATACACTACCAATGCCAGGAATTAAACCTGTACCCCTTGGACAAAGGATTCCCAAACCAGAGTGCCAACAACTTAGCAAGGAACACAAATGTGACCAGAGAACTATTATTTGAAAAAAGAAATATTGAAAAAAACTCAATTCATGGTTGTTGCTTTTCTCTACTGTCCCATAAACAATATATTTTATTTAGACAAATTAATTTTAAGACAGGTATCAACAAAACTCCATCAGGGATTGTATTTACTTAAGATACAACAAGCAATGTGATTGCATAGCTTTGTGATATTCTAGTCTTAAATAATGATAAAAAAGCAAATTTACATTTGCTATTTGTTTTCCAAACCATTTTAAGCAAAACCATTTGCAACAGCAATATGTCCATGGTTAGATTAGTGTCTATCCAAAATGCTTTACAACAGAAGGGACACATTTCTTGCAAAGCAAATACTCAGCTTTAATGCTATTCTGTGTCATCTCTAAAAAATTAAACTGTATCAGGTGTATTTTGATATAAGATACTTCTAAGACTTTTAGCAAGGGGGCAGGCATTTCTTCACAATTTATACAATGTGTAAAAGAGCACCAGGGGGTGAGATTGAAAAAAAAAACTTTCAGGGATGGGTCTAAAGGCTAAAGTATGTTCTGGGAAGGTCTGCTTACATGGAGTACAAAGAAACTGTTTCACAGCTTTCCTCAATCCACTTTATAAGGTTTTAAAGATATGCAAAGACATTTCCTAAATTTTGAAAAAAAAATATTGATATGGCTTAAAATGCTACTCAAATAAAATGAATTGCATTTTAAGAGCTAAAGCCAGAGAAAAAGAAACTGATAATTAAAAATTAAGGTAAATCTTGTTTTGTCAAAATTTCAACAGTATAGGTATAGACCTTTTGAGTAAGCAATTATCTAAGACTTAGAAATCAGAAAAGGGTTGACATAGAAGCCTGGCAGTACCTTCCCAGAGTGTTTTTGACCCTGGATTAATTACTGAGTTACATTCTTGTAACCTATTCCCTTTCCAAGATAATGAAAATTAGCTAAACTAGAATTTTACATATTTTTTGCTTTGGGTTCATTACTGGAAGTTCTATTTTCCTGACTTAACCCATTTCTAAGATAGCAAACAGTAGCCAAACTAGAGTTTGACCTGAAAATTTATCCATGACCCTATAGGGTAAGGCTGAAATGTAAAGAGTTCTGACAAATATACAACACATCTTGAAGCATCTAGTAAGAATAGTAATTGGATTAACAATGCTTTATAACCACTAGGGTCTTGCTTCATCAAGGTTTTATCTCTGAAGCCAAATTACCAAGCTAAGGTCAAGTCTAGGGCATCAAAAGGATGAAACAAAGATTTCCAAGTATCTACATAAGTTTTCAAAAGCATATTCAAACTCTTGACTTCCTGTATTAAGGCCTATGTGAATCAAATTGCAGGATATAACCCAACATTTATCCAAATAGCCCTAATACGAAAAAAAAAAACAAAATTAAACCTTACTTTTGCGTGGCTAGAATTCTATTTGTCAGCTTATAATTCTTATTTTATATAGACTTATTTATAGCCTACGAATTCTTCTTTTCGAAATCTACGCCTGAAAAGATCAACCAACAATTATGAATGGTAGAACCCTACGGTTAAAAACAATGACAGTTCTGGTTAAATTAGAGTTCAACCAGTCAATTGTTTCACGCAAAATCACTTTTCATGACAACCTGGTTTGTCACTGTTTCACGCAAAAACAGCGGTTGAGCTCAACCACACCGAGTGGTTGAGCTCAAACAGTCTCTTTGGTTGACGCGAAAAAAGGCCTTTGTGCTGTTTCAAGTGCACATGGCCAGATCAGTATTTATTGTTATCTTTTAGGGGTTAAACCCTGATAAGTGGAAATCCTGTTGGATAAGTGCATGTAAAAGAACAAAAACACAGGGTAAACACAGTAAAAGAACACGGGGTAATTGGCACAAGGAGTAGGAGAGATAAAAAAGGGGGCGTGTCTGAAAGCTCCAAGCTGTTGTTTTATGCTGGATAAGTTATTGTATTTTTCGTTCCAACTAGAATAATTGGTTGGATAATGGTCAGGTATTTTCCTTAATTTAACATCTATATCAACGATAGCCCACAATCTGTCATAAATAGTATGAACCTGTATGCTGATGATTCGGAAATCATAAGTTCTGCAAAATAACCAAAGAACAAGTCTTATTAGAAGCTGACATAGATAAACTCTCTGGTTTGGCAAAGCTCTGGAGGTTAGAATACCACATTAAGAAATGTAGAACAATTCATTTTGGCAGAAAGAATGTGAGGGTTCAGTATCACATGTGTGGAATAGATGGCGTTGTGCAAATAATTGGTTCCTCCCATGCTGAAAGAGACCTGGGCATATTTGTGGACGATGAGTTGAAATTTGACCAACATGCTTAATCAGGTGCTTTCAAAGCATCCAAACCCTGGATAATATAAAAAGAACGCTCCTATATATATATATAAATAAGAACTTTCTTATTTATTATGTGATTTCCTAGTAATTTGAATTATAATGATAGTCCAGTTTTAACTTATAAATTTTCAAAAACTATTGGGCAAATTATTTTTAATTATAATTTAATACTAAAAAGATTAGATAGTGATATAAATTGGAAACCGATTTGTAATTGTAAGCAACTTGGCCCATTTGTAAATCCTACTTACAAACATGTTATAACAGGGGACTTGTCAATAATAAAGCAAGATGATCTTCAAATTATAATGAATAAAGGGGCTAATTTCCGTCTTTCTTATCATCTGAAACCATCGAGTGTTCTTGATGGCTTGGAAAATGATTTTAATTTATTTATTGATAAGTGGTGTAAGAAAGAGAATAAAAATAAAGAGAGTTTTCAAAGTTGGAAGAATTTAATTATTAGTAGAATAAGAAATAAAATATTTTCTAACTTTAAAAATAGTAACACTAAATCATTATTTTATAATGCAAAGATTAAACAAGCAATTGCTAATCTAAAGAATGAATTTGTAATTGTGCCAGTGGATAAAGCTAATAATAATTTTGCCATAATTTGTCAGAAGCTGTATTGTGATATCTTAAAAAGGGAGTTATGCACAACTAATGTTTACGAAAAGGTAAATATAGAGGATGAGAATTTAATTGAAAAGACTGAAGAAATACTTTTTAAAAATTTTTATATTAAAATAAATGACAATGGTAAAATGTTCCCTTTCCTATACTGGACTGTAAAATTTCATAAGAATCCCCCTAAACCACGGTTTATTGCTGGAGCAGCTAAATGTCCAACCCGCATTGCTGCTACTGACCTCTCTTTAATTTTAAAGGAAATTGTAAATAAACTTAAAACCTATTGTTCTAGTATTAAAAAATTTTCGAATTTTAATCCATATTGGAGTGTTAATAATTCACTGCAGGTGATAGATTCTTTAACAATGGTTTCAGCTAAAAGAATTGAGTCTTTCGATTTTGCGACAATGTATACTAATTTATCACTTAATGTAGTGTTTGATAATTTAAAAACTGATATCAAGAAATCTTTCCTCTTATCTAGTAAAAGGTTCTTAAGAATAGACACTTATAATAAAAAAGCTATATGGACAAATTGCTTTAATACTACAGTTAACTTGAGATGTTACAGCTTGGATATGATTTTTGAGTTATTAGAATTTGTTTTATACAATACTTATATAAGATTTGGTGGTGATTTGTACAAGCAAATTGTGGGAATTCCCATGGGGGGGGGAATGCCAGCCCATTTATAGCTGACTTGTTTTTAAGTCAACTAGAATATAAATATATGATGGATAAGAATAATCCAGTTAATTTAAAACATGTTTTGTCAAATAATAAAAGATATTTAGATGATATTTTGGTCTTAAATTGTAAGGATCTCATTGATATTTCCAAAAATATATATCCATCAGAGCTTATTCTTGAACCTAGTCATGGCGCTGGTCATGAAGATCATTTCTTAGATTTAAATATTAATATTTGTGATAATAATAAATTAAGTTTTAAAATGTATAATAAAACGGATGATTTTGATTTTGAAGTGATTAGTTTCCCATTCCCTGAAAGTAATATACACTCAAATATCACATATTCAGCGTTTTTCTCACAGTTACTTCGTTATGCAAGGATTTGTAGTAATTATATTGATTTTAAAAATAGATGTAAAATCTTAAGCCAAAAATTGATATCAAGAGGTTTTTCTGCAAATAAGTTAACTTTGCAATTTAAAAAATTTAGTTTTCATTATAACGAACTTTTAAATAAATATCAAAAGGATTATCTAGAAATACTTAAAGAAATTTTCAACTAATTTCGGAGGTTCGAGAAATGTTGTTGCAGCGCCATTTATTTTGAATTGTGTTTCTAATTGAGCGGATTTTTTTTAAAATTAGCCACATGGTAAAGATGAATTCTATAATTGTTTAGTTCATTCAGGTCTTTTGCAATGTGTTAATATTTGTGATTTGGTAAAATTTATTATATTTAGTTTACCTATTGTTGCTAAAAAGAGGGATATATTAACAGGATAAGCTTGTTTTGGTGTTACTTGGTTGTTTTACATTTGCTGTTTTTTTTTCTTTCATAGGCATGTATTTTGGGGGTGATCCCTGGCACGGGGATGCCATGGATATTCTGTGGTAGCCACAACACTTGGCTGGGTAGAGAATTTAAAGTTGCGAAACCCTATATAGGCCAGTGTATTCTCCTGATGAGCCCTTGTGTTGGGTTGTTGCCTCTGAATTATTTGTCTTTATTTTTTTTTTTGTATTGTTTGGTAAATGACGACTTATACTTATTGACGACATGACTGCCTGTCCATGGATTATTCTTTATGGTTGATTGTGTATGGCTATGCTGTTTGACCTATGTGATTGTATGGATGAGTAGGGTTAAGGCCTCATTCAAGTGCTGGTCTATATTAATCACTAATTTAGGAAAAAAGTCTTCCTTTTCTCCTTCTGTCTCTCTCTTTTTTTTTGTGTGTTTGTGCTGTTGCATTGGTGATTTCTCTTTTCATGATATATATATAAAGAATTTTCGGTTGACTTTTTCGACTGAAACTGGAATTTCGTGCGTGTATGGCAACCCCATTAAAAAAAAGGCGGAAAAAACTAGAGAGTGTCCAAAGGCGATCGAATAAATCAATGAAGGGTTGTAAAAGCTTGGATTACCCATCCCGCATGGAAATGTTACAGATTTTTGCCCTCTCCTATCAACGGAAGCGTGGGAATGTCATCCTAGAGTACAAAGTGCAGTACACTCAGTCCTTGCAACAAAATATGCTTGAACTTGACCAGTCAACAAGAACTAAAAGACACACCAAGAAGCTGATCTGCGAACAAGCCAACACCAGACCACGAAAACAGTTCTTCTCAAATAAAGTCGTGGGGCTCAGGAACTCCCTAAGTGAAGGAGCATTCTCAGCCCCTAGTGTTGAGGCCTTTAAGGGAGCTGCGTAAAAAGATTGGTTGTCCAAGTCATGGCCTCGATAATGGGGATGTAGCTGACACGTTGGCTTAGCATCTTGACTAACCAGCACCTATAGGATAATTCCTTATTCGCTGGACAATGCGATTTAAGTTAATAATCTGATGAATTTAACTGACTAAAAGTCCAATGAAAGTGTACGATTTTGCACTGAATTTTTTGAAGAAAAGCAATTATTTGATAAACCTTTGATGTATTGTTTATTACTGTTTATTTTCTGTTAAAATGCTACAGGAGAGTACTTGAAAATCCTCAGTTGCATCGCTCCCAAATCCAAATTTATCCTTTCAGTTATTAAATAAAAAACAAGTTTTTTTTTAAACTGAAAATAAGGAGCAACATCAAAATTCAAAACGAAAAGAAATTATTTTGTATAAGAAGGGGTCGCCCCCCTTCTCAATATCTCACTCATCACGATAAAGCTTTTATAACTTTTAAAAGTTTCCTAATCTATTTCAACGGCCCCTTTGTTTCAGTAGCCGCTCTTAAAATGTTAAGACAAACAGTCAAACTTTACCGTAAGTAAAGTAAAATGAGGTTTTTATGGAAGGGATGGCTGTATAAACGTTAGCGGAAGCTCATTTGGTTGAAAATGGGAAGGTCTAATTCTCTTATAATAGTCAAAAGTGATGGAGGACAGGAAACCCCCCAACTAGTCCTTCCCACACTCATCATTTGCCCAAAGATGTCCGACTAAAACTTGGAGATAGCAAATTTGTTCATTGTGGTCGAATGATCTGGAGGGCATATAAGGCTCTTATAGAATAGGGGTGGTTGTATATACTTTGGAGGGGACTCATCGGATTGGTAATATAAATTTCTATTAACCTTTTTAAGAGTCAACGTGATCTGAGGGTAGCTATTACCCCTCAACACGTAGTTTTTCCCGAAATGCATCGAATAAAAAT